>NC_143521.1:51652019-51823764 GCF_031878675.1 Megascapheus bottae
GTGTGAATGAGGAGAGCTATGTCACCATGACAGCTCTTAAAGAAACGCTGCCATCCTTTCAGATGCAGACAATGTTTGCAGTTCTGTCTTTTGTGCAAGTGTTTGGCTTCCAGGACCCAGAGAGGAGACAACTATCCTGCATCCCTCCCCATGTCTTCTTAGTACAGTACTATCCGATATGCTGAATGGAGCTAAGGGCCATTTATACACACCAACAAACTATATTTAAAGGTATGATTGTTGTAGATTTGTAGGCAAAAAGGGACTGTGTCATATATAAGTGTCATATATTCCACAAAGCAAGAGGCACAGGATAACTTCTGACTGACTTTAAGCCAATAATATATGTATTTAAATTCTTTTTTTAATTGTAATTAATACAAGGGTTACAGTTATATTCGCCAAATAGAAGGTACATTACTTCACACACATTGATTACCCTTCTCATGTTTTTGTCCCCATTTCCTTCCTCCCACCCTCTCCCCTCATCTTGTTTTCCCCCTTCCCTTCCCTATTTCAAATAAACAAATAATTGTATATACAATGTAGCTGATAACAAGGTAAGATACTGTAACAATATGAGATTAACCAAGAACAACAAAAGAGATGAGAAATAACATAGTCCATTAAGAACAATAATCATACATTATAAGATTCTTGTTTCCATATCCTGGAGTCCTCATCCTATATGACCTTTTGTATCTAGGTTTTGCCCTATTGTAATCCTCTGCTAGGAGAGTCCAAGGTTTGTACTAATTATTACAAATGAGGGAAGCCATTGATATGTATTTAAACTCTATAGCATAATTTGAAAAAAAAATCCAAGCTTCCTCAGTGATTTTAGGAACACTAAGCTTTGAGAACCACTGTTCCTCTTAGCAGTGTCTGAGCCAAGGACTGCTTGAAAAGCTAACCACTAAGGTTCTTTTCATTATTATTTTAGGCTGAAAAAAATTAATGAGGGTCATCTCCTGGATAGTTTACTTCAGGCCACAAAGCACTATCTTCCTTTCCAGCTACAACTCCTCACCACAATCATAGCTCCATCTACCAAGCCACAGATGGTAAAGAGATGCTTGTGTGGGCCTTGTATACCCCAAAACATGCCTGGCTTTCTGTAATGCCAAGAAAGGCTACTCATTGTGAATACATGGACTTTGGAGCCAGCACTGTTCCCTAACCATGCCCCTAGTTACGAAACACCTAGTCTGAGACTAGCTCATTTAGACCTTCAAAAACACAATTAGGGGTCTTCAGGGACAATACATATGTGTATGTGTGTGTATAAATATATATATATATACACAATGTATATAATGCATGTGCATGTGTGTATATATAGTATGTTGGTGAGCAAAAATATATTGTTTTAATATGTCAGCTACAAATAAAAATAAACCATTGTATATGTGCTTCTTGATCCTATGCTGTAGAGGTAAAATTTCAAAGTTAAGTGCATGATGCTGTATTTCTCTCTTCTTGGATACCTATTCCATCTCTCGATCAAGAATCTGTTTATTCAGGACAGTTGGTATTACAATCTTCTTACTAAAATTAAAACAGCAACTTAAAAAATATATAAAACTAAAGTTCAGTTCATATCCTCTTAAGAACCTGTTGCTACAAGCACATAACTTCATTTTAGTGTAGTTCTTCTCTGCTTTCCAATTCTCAGTGAGTAACGTGATCATTTATATTTTCACTTTTCCAAGTCAGTGGTCTAAAAGGAATCCTTCACTCTCCCCATCTCACCACCCCTTCATTCAGTCAACCCAAGTCCTGTTTGAGGCCACCTCTTAAATGTCACGAGGATCTGTGGATTCCCTGCCAGTTCCACTGCCTTTTAGACCCAAGTCTTCCTTTTTGCAAATACTGAAATTATCATTCTATCAACCTTTCCCCAATTTTCTTCCTTAAACCAGGTCTCATCATTTCCTTCTTTAACTAAAACCCTTCTACAAAGGGTAAGGTGGTTTAAGATGCATTGTATTCATACTCTGACTTGTGAATTAGAAACACTCATGTACAACTAAACAACCTTCCACAGCCTGGCATTGACTACAATCACTAAACTGATTCATAAAACGCTCCAAACACAACGATAACTTTGTTACCCACCAATATTCTGTCTTCCTTCCAGTCTCCTTGCCCTGGAACCATATGCCCATGCCATCCCCGCTGCTGTGAACATTGTCTGCCACACCTGTTCTACCAGCTTCTGCTTCCTGCTCACACCTCACAGATTTATTATGGTCTTTTTCTGTAGGATGCTTCTGATGACTGCACACTCAAAAGCAGCTTCAGTCTTCAATCTGCCATTGAGTACAGGAGTATCTCATAGGCCAACCTACCACACATTCACTGCAACTCCTGTTGGATGATCACAACTACAACTAACTGCTTATCCTTTGTTTTGACTCTCTTAACAGCTCTGTGATTTCAGAGATTTCACAGTATACTCATCATTCATAATCACATCTGCAAAGTCCCTTTGATTATGAATGATGCACTAATAATGCTGAGATTTTACTCCAAAGAAACAACCATCCCATTAAAAGATGGGCAAAAGACTTAAAGAGTCTTCTCGGAAGAAGAAATAAGAATGGCCTATAGACACATGAAGAAATGCTCAACATCTCTGGTCATAAAAGAAATGCAAATCAAAACAACTCTAACTCTAAGATTCCACCTCACTCCAGTTAGAATGGCCAGGATCAGGAAAACGAATAATAACAGATGCTGGAGGGGATGTGGCCAGGAGGGATCACTACTACACTGTTGGTGGGAGTGCAAACTCGTTCAACCACTATGGAAAGCAGTGTGGCAGTGCCTCAAAAGGCTAAACATAGAATTTCCCTTGACCCAGCAATTCCACTACTTGGCATTTACCCAACCATCCAGAATCTAGGGCATACTAAATCCACTAGCACAACAATGTTCATTGCAGCACTATTCACCATAGCAAAGATGTGGAACCAACCTAGATGTCCCTCAGTTGATGAGTGGATCAACAAGTTGTGGTATTTGTACACAATGGAATTCTATGCTGCTGTCAGAAAGAATGACATCGCCCCATTTGTTAGGAAATGGAAAGACTTAGAAAAAAATCATATTAAGTGAAGTAAGCCAGACTCAAAGGAACTTAGGCTCAATGGTTTCCCTTATCTGTCATAATCAGTAGAAACCTTGGGCTCTCCTAGCAGAGATTTACAATAAAACAAAACCTGGATACATAAGGGCATATAGTATGATACTAAATGAAAGGACCTCCAGGATATAGAAACAAAAGCCACATAATGAGTGATTGTTGTCCTTAATGTACTATGTCATTTCTCATCTCTTTTGCTGTCCCTTGGCTATCTCATATTGTTACAGTATTTTACCTTGTTATCTGATATATTGTATATATGAGTATTTGGTTATTTGAAATCGGAGAGGGAAGGGGGAAAAACAAGATGGGGGGCAGGGAAATGGGGACCAAGACATGAGAAAGGGTATCAATGTATGTAAAGTAATACATCTTCTATCTGGTGAATATAATGTAACCCTTCTATTAATTACAATAAAAATATATGAAAAATGCTGAGATTTTAGAACACAATCCTGTTGGGGGAAGAGGGTCATCATTCCAGCTACCCCACAAAGTAAAGTTTGGGAAGCAGAGAGCTCAGAGCTTTCTCAGTTGAAAATAACATAAAGATGCAAAACCTAAATGAGAAGGGACATGGTATAGTCAGCACGTTAAAGAAGACAGTGTGGGTTGAATCCAGACAACAGAAGAAACTGTGAGATAATGAGGAGATGTAAAAATGGAACAGACAATATAAAGGCCCATTGGCATGCTGAGAATCTTGTTTCCAGTCATAACAGCAATTTGAAGCTACTGGAGTCCATTATGCATTGGGAGGGATGGAATCAGATTTATATATTTTCAGAGGAACACTTCAGCATGAAGAATGGACTGGAGATGCCAAAGGTCCTGGAAAATATCTGAGTACAAACTTTCATAATTCCCGTCATCTCATTTGACCCAAACTGTTATCAAAATACTACTAGTCCATGATCAAATTTCCTTACATATGCTATTGCTTAAATTTCATAAATCCTCTCTCCTCACCACTATTCTGTGATACAAAAAGTATTAAACCAGGGCCAGGAGTTTGGCATAATGGTAGAGTGCTTGACTAGCATGCACGAAAACCCAGGTTCAGTTCCTCAATACCACATACATAGAAAAAGCTGGAAATTGTGCTGTGGCTAAAGTGGTAGAGCTCTAGCCTTAAGAAACCCCAGGGCCGGGAGTTTGGCCTAGTGGTAGTGCTTGCCTTGTGTCTGGAGCAAGAGTGGAAACAAACTGTACTTTGATTTGCATCAGATAATTGCTTGATTGTCTTATTGTTTTTTGGCCTTCTCCTGTTCAATTGATCTGAGATTTACCATATGAATGTAACCCTCAACAGCTCCCTGATTAACGATCTGGATGTAACACCTGGGAGGGCCCTGGTCTCGGGAGGGGATAAAAACTTTGTGTTAAGAATAAACGAGGCGGCAGTTTTTGCTTGGGCTGCAGACCTCCTGGACCCGATGTGTTTGTCTCTCTTCTAATTTTTCCAGTCCCTGCCCCTTATTTCAGGAACCCCAATTTGCTGCCGGGAGGCCCCGGCAGCCTTGCATGTACGAAGACCCAGGTTTGATTCCTTTGTATCACATACATAGAAAAAGCTGGAAGTGGTGTTGTGACTCAAGTGGTTGAGCGCTAGCCTTGAGGAAAGCCCAAGGACAGTGCTCAGGCCCTGAAAGCACCAGGACTGGAAAAAAATTATAAAAAAGAGAAAGCCTAAGGACAGTGCTCAGGCCTTGAGTTCAAGCTCCAGGATGGAAAAACAAACAAACAAACAACAAAAACCTTGGAGGCAAGTGATATGACCAAGACCCAAATAGTATTTCATCCAAGCTGAGCTAAACTACACTAAGATGTACAGCTCTCAGTCCTAACATTGTTTGGATGATTCTGTTCATATACTCACTTCTTATTATAAAAATGAGTTGTTCTTATGACTTTTGCATCTATGGCTCTCTTTTCCATATGATAAGCAGGAGTTGGCCATCATTGCTTTTCTTTAGACTCTTTCTCTTCAAGGTGGCTTAATTTACATACTACACTCACTGATTAAAAAAAAGGAAAACTACTCTTTCTTGATCTGAATATAGAGGAATGTTAACAACTATTTCCTTGTAGGTTACAGAGTTTGAGAATGGGATTAAAACAAACTATAAGCTTTTTGCCTTGTCTTTTACCCAGCAAGCTTCTTGCCGCTCCCTGCTCAGCATAGCAAACAATTAAACATGTTGGATCTAACATAATCACTTATGTAGCATGCTCACTTTTTCCCATCACAATAATCCCTAGTTGCAGGATACCCTGTTTGTTTGTTTTTAAAAGCAATATATACAAAATAAGTCCTCATAACTGGAGGCCTCCATTATAGAGAATTAGTTTCCTTGCACCTCAGCACAAAGAAAAGAAATCAAATGACAGGAAAATAAGCTAATGGACACTAAAAAGAAGCAAAACAGAATTCTGATTTCTTATTGGGGGTGGTCAAGGGAAATTTGTAAAGGACAAATTTATAAACAACAATTATAACAATTTTAAGTCCTGAATTTGCCATTATTGCCTACACTAACTTGGCTACCTCTTCATTTAATCACTCATGCTGAGTTGAGACAGGAGCAAGGCTGAAGGAGTGAGGCCCCAGTAACAGAGACATAAGCAGGTCCATGGGCTCCAGGTCTTTCCCACTTCAATAGTGGGAACAATAACTCCACACTAGCCAGGACGATCATTAAAGAAATGCATGTTTTCAATGCCAGCTGGCCTAAGCAAAAAAAAATTTTTTTAAAAAGCCAGAAATGAAGCCAGGCACTAGTAGTTCATGACTATAATCCTATCTATTCAAGAGGCTGAGACTGAGGTTCAAAGCCAGACTGCAGGAAAGTCTCTTATCTCCAATTAACCACAAGAAATCCATAGGTGGCGCTGTGGCTCAAAGTGGTAAAGTACTAGCCTTAAGCACAAACAGCACAAAGACCTCAGGGGCAATGCTCAAGTACTGAGTTCAAGCCCTACAAATAACCCAAAAAAAAACCAAAAAAATTCAAAAAGCAAACAAAACAGAAATGATCCCATTATTAAATAGCCCAGTTTCTGCATACATCAGACTTAGATATTCAGAGATCCCTCAGAATTCTGTCTGTCTCTACCATAACTTCAGCCATCAAGTGTGCTGGTTTCTGTTTGGATGAATTTCTAGTTTGGGTGGTGAAACCATTCCCAAGCACTGCAGGCTTGTATTTTACCAGTGTGGCATCATCTGTAGAAAGGGCTGGTATTTCTTCCAATAATACTAGAAAAAGTACCAGGCTTCCCTCATCAACCACTTGTCAAAGATATAAAATTACCAGTAGACCAGTTATCTGACCTAACCCTGCCCCCAGGCAAGAAAGTAAATCAGCTCCCTTAAACTACATGAATTAGGAATATTGATAACACACGTACACAAACATACATACATACACACACACACACAAGCACACACACACACACACACACACAAGCACACACACACACACACACACAAGCACACACACTTGTCTAACTCATATTTATTTTTGCACCCCATCACAAATGTTTACTGAGCTACTACTTCCAGTGGCCAGATCATATTCTAGGCCTGGGAATATAAGGTCTCACAGAGGTTAATTTGCAGCTGGACAGAAACAGTCAATAAATATATAAATAAATGCATAAAATCATGTCACAAAGCACTAAGTGTTGAAAGGGTAATAGAGTAGTTGGGTAATAGGATGCAGACAGGGGAGGCTCAATTAAAGAAAAGCCATGGCTGTTAGTGAGTTGGGCCAGAGAAAAGCTTCTGAAATGGGTCTCAGAGTCCTAAACCACACACACACTTGAGCAGTGCATCAGTTCAGTCATAAGATATACAAAGTGCACTTTCAGTATGTCTCAGAATTCAGAAAATATCTCTGACATTACCCAGCAAAATTAGACCTGCAATCCTGATCTTCGATTTATACTAAGGCCTTGAGCTTTTTCCATGTTTTTCTCAAAAGCAGAATCCCTTTATTAGGAGTCATCTCTACCACATACAAAGCAGCTGCTCTTTTTCAAGGACCATGATTTTAAAACATTTAGTGACACTACATCATGGGAATCTCAAAACTCTCATGGTTAGACAGTCATATTCATTTTACATATTAAATAACAAAATCTCAGGGCAATTGAATATCAATTTTTATAGTAAGTTTAGGAAATTCTGCATTCCTCACTTGAAGATTCAGGGTGAAGAGCTCTTCTTTCAGGGCCATGTAGTTGCATTTACTAGCGAGATCAAAATTCCCTAAAAGATACTTGATCCACAGTTATGCAACTCATCTTTCTCTTATTCTGCTGGGTTATTTGTTGTAGTAGCCCCATATCTGTTCATATCTCACTGCTCTCTACCATCAGCAAACAAACATCTTTTTTTCATATATTTTTATTGTAATTAATAGAAGGGTTACATGATATTTGCCAGATAGATGGTGCATTAATTCTCACACATTGATACCCTTTCACATGTCTTAGTCCCCATTTCTCTCCCCCCCAACCCCACCTCTCATCTTGTTTTCCCTCGTTCCCTATCGAATTTCAAATAACCAAATACAATATATCCATATATATCAGGTAATAAAGTGAGATATTGTAACAATGTGAGATAACCAAGGGACAGCAAAAACGATGAGAGATAACATAGTACCTTAAGAACAACAATCATTCATTATATGGCTTATGTTTCTATATCCTAGAGATCCTTTCATTTAGCATCCTACTATATGGCCTTTTGTATAAAGGTTTTGATCTATTGCAAATCTCTGCTAGGAGAGCCCAAGGTTTCTACTGATTATGAGGAAAACCATTGAGCCTAAGTTCCTTTGAGTCTGGCTTACTTCACTTAATATGATCTTCTCTAAGTCTTTCCATTTCCTACCAAATGGGGCAATGTCATTCTTTCTGACAGCAGCATAGAATTCCATTGTGTACAAATACCACATCTTGTTGATCCACTCATCAACTGAGGGACATCTAGGTTGGTTCCACATCTTTGCTATGGTAAATAGTGCAGCAATGAACATTGTTGTGCTGGTGGATTTAGTATGTCTTTGTGTCTGGATGATTGGGTAAATGCCAAGGAGTGGAATTGCTGGGTCATAGGGGAGTCTATGTTTAGTCTTTTGAGGAACTGCCATACTGCTTTCCATAGTGGTTGAACGAGTTTGCACTCCCACCAACAGTGTAGTAGTGATCCCTCCTGGCCACATTCCCTCCAGCATCTGTTGTTATTAGTTTTCCTGATCCTGGCCATTCTAACTGGAGTGAGGTGGAATCTTAGAGTTGTTTTGATTTGCATTTCTTTTATGACCAGAGATGTTGAGCATTTCTTCATGTGTCTATAGGCCATTTTTGTTTCTTCTTCAGAGAACACTCTCTTTAAGTCTTTGGCCCATGTTTTAATGGGATGGTTGTTTCCTTGGAGATTAGTTTTGGATTGATTCCATTTTTTGAGCTGTTGATATATTTTTAGATATGAGGCCTTTGTCTGTTGTATGGTTGGTGAAGATCTTCTCCCACTCTGTAGGCTTCCTAATTAATTTACTAGCTATGTCCTTTGCCATACAAAAGCTCCGCAGTTTAATGCAGTCCCACTTATCCAGCCTTTCTCTGATTTGTTCTGATTCTTGGTCCTTATTAAGAAAGTTTCGACCTGTGCCAAGGACAGGTAAAGTTTTCAAAGTGTCGGCTTTTACCTCTAGGTCTTTGATCCATTTGGAGTTAATTCTAGTGCAGGGTGACAAAGAAGGATCCAACTTTAGTTTTCTGCAGGTGCTTAACCAGTTCTGCCAGCAGCACTTGTTGAAGAGGCTATCTTTCTTCCATTCTATTTTTTGGCTCCCTTGTCAAAAATTAGGTGGCCATAGGTCTGTGGTTTAATATCTGGGTCTCCAATTCTATTCCATTGGTCTTCAGGCCTGTTCTTGTGTCAGTACCAAGCTGTTTTGATAATTATAGCTCTGTAATAGAGTCTAAAGTTTGGTATTGAAATTCCTCCTGCACTGTTCTTTCTGCTAAGAAATATTTTTGCTATACGGGGTCTTTCATTATTCCATATGAAATTTTGGATTGCCTCTTCTATTTCTTTAAAGAATGACATTGGGATATTGATGGGTATTGCATTGAATTTGTAGATAGCCCTTCCTTGGCAAGATTGTCATTTTCACGATATTGATTCTTCCAATCCAGGAGCATGGGAAGTTTTTCCATTTACTCAGTTCTGCTTTAATTTCCTTTTTCAAGGTTTTAAAGTTTTCATCAAAAAGGTCCTTTACATTCTTAGCTAAGGTAATTCCTAGGTACTTTATTTTCTTTGAGGCTGTTGTGAAAGGAGTTGCTTTCCTGATTGTTGCTTCATTCCTCTCACTGTTGACATAGAGGAAGGCAGTTGATTTTTGAGGGTTAATTGTTTATATCCTGCTACCCTTCCAAAGTTTTGAATCAGCTCAAGCAGCTTGGGAGTAGAGTCTATAGGATTCTTTAAATACAGAATCATGTCATCTGCAAAGAGAGAAAGTTTTACTTCCTAGTTCCCTATTTGGATCCCCTTTATGCTTGCTTCTTCCCTCATTGCACTGGCTAGGAATTCTAATACTATGTTAAAGAGGAATGGAGAGAGTGGGCATCCTTGTCTCGTTCCTGATTTTAGAGGGAATGGCTTTAGCTTTTCGCCATTAAGTATAATACTAGCTGTGGGTTTGTCATACACAGCCTTTATTATATTGAGGAATGTTCCATGGATTCCTAGTTTCTCCAGAGCTTTTAACATAAAGGGGTGTTGGATCTTGTCAAATGCCTTTTCTGCATCTATTGAAACAATCATGTGATTTTTGTCCCTGCTCCTGTTGATGCGTTGAATTATATTAATTGATTTGCATATGTTGAACCAGCTTTGCCTCCCTGTGATGAATCCTGTTTGATCATAGTGTATAATTTTTTTCATTAGTTGTTGTAGACGGTTGGCCAGTATTTTGTTGAGAAGTTTTGCATTGATGTTCATCAAAGGTCTATAGTTTTCTTTCTTTGATGAACCTCTGTCTGGTTTGGGGATGAGGGTTATACTGGCTTCATAGAATGAGTTTGGTAAAGAGCCTTCATTTTCAATTTCGTTGAAGAGTTTGAGGAGTATTGGTGTGAGCTCTGCTCTGAAGACCTTATAGAATTCAGCTGTGAATCCATCCGGCCCTGGGCTTTTCTTAGGTGAAAGGTCTCTTATTGCCATTTCTTTTTCAGTGCTTGAAATAGGCCTGTTTAGTTGGGTTAGTTCTTCTTGGTTCAGTGTGGGTATGTTAATATTGGCTAGGAATTCATCCATTTCTTCTAGATTCTCAAATTTGTTGGCATAAAGGTTTGAGAAGTATTCCCTCATGATACTCTGGATCTTGGTAATTTCTGTTGTGATATTACCATTTTTGTCTGTGATTTTGTTTATTTCGATATGCTCCCTTCTTTTTTTGGTAAGATTTGCTAAGCGTTTGTCAATTTTGTTAATTCTTTCAAAGAACCAACTCCTTGTTTTGTTGATTCTTTCTATAGTTTTTTTGGATTCCAGTTCATTTAATTCTGCTTTGATTTTAATAATTTGCTTCCTTCCAGTGGGATTAGGTTTGGTTTGTTGCTCTTTTTCCAGGAGCTTAAGGTGACATATTAAATTGTTGGTTTGCGATTTTTCCAATTTGTTATTGTAGGCACTCAGAGCTATAAATTTTCCTCTGAGTACTGCCTTTGCCGTGAAAACAAACCACACCCTCACCTCCCCATCTTCCACCTTTCATCTCCCAGTGCATAGTCTTTCTGTCTCTGTTTCTCTCTCTCTCTCTCTCTCTCTCTCTCTCTCTCTCTCTCTCTCTCTCTCTCTCTCTGTCACACACACACACACACACACACACACACACACACACACACACACACATTGTTCAGGGGACTTGGTTTGGCCAACAAGGTAACACTGTACTGTACACTATGATCAGGCTTGGAAATGCTTGCTCCCTAATACTTGCCCTGTCTTGATATCTCACATTTCCATGTGAAAAATCCAGAGTTAAACTTCTAAAAGACATGAGAGAACATGAAGGGAAAAGCGAGCAACCATCCTATAGGAAGTCTCTGCTGGCCCAGCCAGTCCTCTAGCCAACAGAACAAAGACATATGAGAGCACGCCAGCAAAGAATAAACCAGCTGAGCTCTGTCCAACTGGCCAAACCACAGAATTGTGAACGAAAGAAAGGAATTTCATTTTAAACCACTAGATATTAGGGTTTATTATGGTGCAAAATCTGAGAGTTTTAGCCCTGTGCTCTAGTTAAGCCATGAGGAACATGAAGGCCTCTTGGATTCTATAGTTAATGGGTTTTTTTTAAGTCACAATATTACCTCTTGTGTATTACAGAACTATCACGACCCACAATATTACCTCCTGTACTGTTCCCTAGATGAAACTCAAAGGTAGTTGATTGTTACCTTCCACTTTCTAATAGAGGTGATGTACCCGAGTCTCAGATTTAGTTTTGGTTTGTTGCTGAGGATTGAACTGGGGACCTTGTACTTGCTAGGCTAGTGCTCTTCCACTGAGCTACATATTCCCTTAACAGCATCCTATGGAATGACATTGAATGCTTACAAAGATGTTTACCTTGGTCACATATCACCATCTTTTTGTGGACTAATATACCTCCCTTTGTCAAAACACACTAAAGCCTCAATTATCATAAGCCAAGGAACATGCATGACAAAGTTTTTAGTGGCTTTTGGCCCTCACAGAGGATTCTGATCCAGGGAATTAGAAAATTGATAAATGGTGAAAGGTGTGCATCATCAATTCTCATTGAACAAAAATGAACATTAATACCTTGTTTATGAATTAATACACCTCAATGGCAAGAAATAAAACAACACTGTTGCTTTTTCAAGTAAGGGCCCAGCTAATTAAGTTGACAGAGAAGGCTGGAACTTGGTTTTATGGGGAACCACAAACCTGAGAATATTATTATTAAGTAATAATATTTTCATCAGCCAACAGGAAGATTTTAAAAAAATAATAACAAAAGAGATTACAAAGTGGGGAAATATCAGCTCAGAAAATTATAGCAGCCTTCCCCTGCACACATGGTGAAAATATAATTCTAGACTCATTAGGGCAGCAAAGGGAGAAATGCAGAGTAATGCTAATTATGCATTAGCTCAGTTAGCTAAATTCAGATTGGGTAATATCACATGAACTGATGGAATAAGCCATAAAATTTTAAATTCTAGGAAGACTGCTGCAAATGGCTTTTAAAAGAGCAAGCCAGATCCTGTGCTCTAAAAACCGCATACTGGAAGAGAGGAATTATATAACCAAACAGAAAGGCAACATTCATTCGGAAAAAGTTGATAACCAGTGAGTGAGATCTGCAAATGGAAGGTAAAGGTCAACTTCAAAAGCCTTTATGGAATGTTCTGATTTTAACATGCAGTTCATGTTGGAGTAGAAAGCAATCCAATTAATCAAAAACTGAAAATTCAAATTAAGAAGCCCAAAATTTAGCTTTCAGATATTAATACATATTAAAACAATTGTTTTTCTTGGTTTTCGACAAGAACAGTTTATTCCTCCCATTGATAATAGGCATGTGGTTGTTTTCCATTTGTGAACGAGCAGGGCTGCCATGAGCTGTCTTTTATGCCCAGGTACAATCCTTGTAGAGATGCTGTTTCATTGAAATCATCAATCAATTTACTGGACTAAAATGTCCAGTCCAAAAAAAAGGAGTTAATATCCAGATTACATAAGAAATTCTAGAAGCAAAACGATAATCATATTTTTAAAGGCAGAAGATATAAATAGGCATTTCTCAGGAGAAAACAGAGATACCAGATATATAAGAACAATGTTCAATATCATCTGGGAAATGAAAATTAAAACTATAATGAGGTATCAACTCCAGTAAGAATAGCTTTTATCAAAGAACAAAAGAAAACAGTGCTGGTGAAAATATGGTGCCTCAACGATGTTCATTGCAGCACTATTTAGCATAGCAAAGATATGGAACCAACCCAGATGCCCCTCAGTAGATGATTGGATCAACAAGATGTGGTATTTATACACACAGAATTCTATGCTGCCATCAGAAAGAATGACATCACCCCATTCATAAGGAAATGGAAAGACTTGGAAATAATCATATTAATTGAAATAAGCCAGACCCAAAGGAACATAGGCTCAATGGTTTCCCTCATTTGTAATAATTAGCACAAACCTTGGACTCTCCTAGCAGAGGACTGCAATAGGGCAAAACCTAGATACATAAGGCCATATAGGATGAGGCTAAATGAAAAGACCTCCAAGATATGGAAACAAAAGCCATATAAAGTGTGATTATTGTTTTTAATGTACTATGTTATTTCTCATCTCTTTTGTTGTCCCTTGGTTATTCTCATATTGTTATAGTATCTTACCTTGTTATCTGGTATATTGTATATACAATTATTTGTTTATTTGAAATAGGAAAGGGAAGGTGGAAAACAAGATGATTGGGAGGGGATGGAGGGTGGGAAATGGGGACAAAAAACATGAGAAGGGGTATCAATATTTGTAAAGTAATGCACCTTCTATCTAACGAATATAACTGTAGCCCTTCTATTAATTACAATAAAAAATTTAAAAAGTTCAAGCCCCATGACTGACAAAAAAAGAAAAGAAAAGGAAGTTAAAGGACTATATGAATAAATAAGCTTAAGGGAATGAATGAAATTTCATTTGAAACCAAAACATTTTGTGTGATTACATACAGAATCAAATTAGAATGTTGTTAAATTTCAATAAAAATGCAATGATAAAATACATAAAAAAGAAAATGTGATGCCTCTGCACATCTTCAGAAGAGAAGGGACTTAATACAGCCAAAATAGGAAAAATAATGACACTTACAAAAATATTTTAATGGGACTAAACTGTATGATTTAACAATCCCTCTACTTGGTGAAAGGAAAGAAATCATATGGTAAAGGAAAATCTGCCTTGAATTTTTATTACAGTACTATTCACAATAGTCAAGACAAGGTTGTAACCTTAGTTGTTGAAGAATTGGGGAAGGGGTAAAGAAAATACAACATATGTTCACAGTGAAGTACTTTTCCATGTTCAAAAAAGAAATGAAGTCCTGTAACTGGCAACAACAGGGTTGGAAGAAGAGACCATCACATTAACTGAAACAAACCAAGCACACAAAGACATGTTCCTCTGGATCTCTTTTGTGTATTTAAAGAATCTAAGAGCTGGGTAGTGGTTCCAGAGGCTGATTTGAACAGGAGCTGGGGACAGGTGGGGGGCGAGCAGAGGATATAAAGTTACAACTACATGGAAGTAAGAAATAGTCTAACTAGAAGGACAGTTATCTACTATATATTGCAAAATCTAGAAAAAAATTCCACATGTTTGCATCATAAAGAAACAATCATTGGAAGAGACAGACATGGTTAGTCTGTTTTAAACATTATACTATGTGCATATTATTGAGATAGCACTAGGATCCCATTAATTCATACATTTTGTATCAAATACATTTTTAGGGATAAAGACAGAAGAAATGAAATTGATAAGAGTGTAGAGGAAAAGGTGGAGTGTCTACATGTACATCAACATTTCATTTGTAGAAACTTCAAATTCATTCATGACTCCATACCTGTTTCTCTATGCCTGATCTTTAATTGCAATTTGAAAACCTAGATGTCCACATCTTGTACTTAATTGGCATGTCCTGGTGATTTTTATACACAGTTTCTGCCTCTCCTTTCTTAAGAGCTTAATTGTTAGATCCAGACCAGTTTTGTTTTATTTGATTATTTGTGGGTCATGGGACTTGGACTCTGGGCCCGAGCCCTGTCCCTGAGCTCTGTTCCTGAGCTCTTCAGCTTAAGGCCCTACCCCTTGAACCACAGCCCCTCTTCCTGTTTTCTAGTGGTTAACTGAAGATAAGAGTCTCACAGTCATTAGTGCCTAGGCTGGCTTTGAATTGCCATCCTCAGATCTCAGCCTCCTGAGTAGCTAGGATTACAGGTGTGAACCACTGTGCCTGGCTTAGACCATTTGTCTCACTGAATGTTCAATGCCGTGGCCATCATTCTTTGTGCCCCTCATTTATTGTCAGCATACTTTCTTAACTGGCCACCATCTTTTGCCAGTCGCTATCTGTGCTATCTTTAATAGTGAATGATAAAACTCAAAATTCTAGTCTTAATGCTGCTTTCTTGATCTGAAAGAAGTATCTTTGCTATTATAGTTGAATGCTCGCTCTCTCTCCCACTTATCTAAAACAAAAAGTGCCTTGAAGCCTTGATTTCCAGCTCAGGGCACTACTGGGAAGAGGTAGAAACTTTGTAAAGTGGAGCGAAGTTAAAGGAAGTGAGTCACTGGGGGTTGACTTTGATGGATATCTCTTGTTCTACTGCCACCCCCTTACCACTTCCCAACCACTGGCAGGTAAGCCACTCTTCTCCACCACATATGCCCAGCCAGGACAGTCTACTTCATCATGGTCTGAAAAGCAGGAGAGCCAAGTGACCATTTTTCAGAGGTTTTCCTCCATTAAGTTGATTTCCCTCAAGTGTTTTGTCGGAACGATATAAAGCAGACTAACACAATTGCTCAGTTTGGGGTTCTTCTGATTCAGACACTTGAATGTTCAGGCTATTTGTTAAGTGTTGTTGTTGGAACTGGCACATGAGAAAAGGAGAAAAGAAAAGAAGAAAATTTGCTTGGAGGGAAAATGTGATTCGTAATGCAGACCAAAGAATTTCAACGGACTCTATGGAGAGATCCTGTGCTAAACAGACCCAGCAAAATTGTCTCACCATAAACCAACTAGCAGGCCTTTACACCCCTCCCTCAAAACGCCACTGAAGGGGATATGAGCTGAAGCATTGCCAGCTGAGCTGTGTACTGACACATTCCTGGCAGCTGGGACAAGTGGGCTTCTTGGGAGAACCTGAATGGCTCATTACCTGTATCTGCTACAGTTGATTCTTTGAAACATGTAATAAAGCTGACTTCATATGACGAATTTAAAAACAGGCAAAAAAAAAAAAACAAATAAAACCCCATACTCAAAAGCATTGGAATGGAAATGGGACAAAGCTAAGAATTAAAAGGATTTCAGAAGGAAAATATTACACAAAAGTTCATGCCAACCTATTTTGGATCTACAAATATAGGAAAAAAATTACTAAAAATTAATAGAAATGCTGACCAGATCTCTACTTCGAGAAAATCAAGTTCATGGTGAAAACAACTAGTCCTCAAAAATCATTAGATCCAGGCAAAGTGAATTCTATCACAAATATTTCTAATGATCCACTAACTCAAAGGACAAGAGAAAGGAGAACCAGGCACTGGTGGCTCACGCCTGTAATCCTAGCTACTCAGGAGGCTGAGATCTGAGGATCGCAGTTCAAAGACAACCCAGACATGAAAGTCCTTGAAAAGCTTATCTCCAATTAACCATCATAAAACAGGAAGTGGTGCTGTGTCTCAAGTGGTAGAGCACTAGCCTTGAGCTGAAGAGATCAGGGAAAGGGCCCAGGTGCAGAGTCCAAGCCCCACAACAGAAAGAGAGAGAGAGAGAGAAAGAGAGACAGAGAGACAGAGACAGAGACACACACACAGAGAGAGAGAGAGAGAGAGAGAGAGAGAGAGAGAGAGAGAGAGAGAGAGAGAGAGAGAGAGAGAGAGAGAGAGAAGAGAACATTTACTAATGCTTTTATTAAATTTCAAAATAATGCCTCATAGGATCTCGACGAAGCAAATATTAATTGTACATAACTAGGCAATGTGTTATATATCACATGTAATAATAATACAGATTGAATGTCTCCTGCTCAAATGCTTGGAGTCAATATAAATTTCAAATTTAAAAATATTCACCTATACATAATTATACTGCTTAGAAATGGTATCAAATCTAAGATGAAATTCATTCATGTTTTCCATACACCTTGTACTTATAACCTGGAAATGATTGGATACAGAATTCCTGATACATCTTCATCATAATGAAATCAGAAGGAGAATTTCTCATTTACCATACCATGTCAGCATTTAGAAAACTTTCAATATTGAAGATTTTCATATAAACAATGTTCTATGTGCATAATGTAGATTGATCTTAATGTGTATTATCTACTATATAATATGTTTGTATACAATCTATACAATATGGAAAGTTTTTTATATATACATAACCCATTTTCACACATACAGATCACATCAAATACAGAGAAATAATCTCTTAAATTAACAGTGGTTGCCTAACAGTGGTATATTTAAGTCCATTTTTCAATACTGGAATGAAATATTTAAGGCAGGCTGACTTTACAAAGAAAATGAATATAATTCACAGTTTGTGGGGATCGAGAGCAGAGTTCTGGCTTTACCTTCACTCTGACAAGGGCCTCCTGATTACTTCTAACTTCCCGATGGAATCACCTGTGTGAGGAAGTGGAGAGCCCAAACAGCAATTCAGGAGCCACACACCAATCCGCGGCCACAGAATTCACTCCCACCAGATCTGAGGATACAGACCTCAGGATCCTCCACTGGGCTCTATAAAAATTTCACACCTCCCACACTAATCCCTTTGAAATAGGCCCCAAATCACAGGGTTCAGCCATAGGTAGTGATAAAATGAGGAGTTACTTTTATTTTACACTCATGACTTTTTATGTGTTCAATTTCTATGATGGTTGTGAGCTATTTTAGTGAGGGAAATGCATTGTTTTTAGTGAAACTAAAACGTGCATCTCTCTACACAGACATGTATTAGCAGAACTAGTTAGAAGACCGGTGAAATTTCAAATAACACATTTACTCCCTGAGATAGATGGTCTATGGGCACATTAACTATCCATTCATGTAACTTTTCTAAGTTCTCATATCTATGACAGGAAACTAAAATTTTGAGTATGTTATCTCTGCCCCTTGACAACATTTTAAAATAAGAATAAGATAGCTATGCTTCTTTTTCTTTTCTTATCTTTCTTTTTCCTTTTCCATATTCAGATTCTTGCATTTGTTTGGCTCTCCTGATCACAAATGGCACTCTACCTCTGGTCCACTTTTGGCTAATTATTTTGGAGAGGGAGTCCTGTGGACTTTTCTACCCAAGCCGACCTTAAACTGCAATCCCCTGAATCTCACCTCCTAAGCAGCTCGATTACAGTCATAAGCCACAAGGCACCTGACAAGATCCTTATTTCTTATATTAACTGCCCATGTAACTTTACCAATAACCCTCCCTGAATTCCCACTTTATATATTAAAAAGGAGAAATTGAATTACATAGGCCTATCATTATTTCTGTTCTTCAAATCCTGCTATTTTTTTTTCAGTGCTTTTACTGGGTATATCTACTATACTCATAGAAGATCTAGAATGAATTTTTCACTTGAACAAAGTTGTATCTCCTATAAGCCATTGACATGAAATACAATATATAAATTAAATCACTCAATGTCATGATTCAATTCCAGGAAAAATAATTTTTCTGAATATAAAATATAAAACCTAAACATGTATAAGTTAACTGTGGATCATAAAAAAACAATGCCATCTCTGGGCTGGGAGTTTGTCCTAGTGGTAGAGTGCTTGCCTAGCATGCACAAAAATCTGGGTTCAATTCCTCGGTACCACATACATAGAAAAAAGCTGGAAGTGGTGCTGTGGCTCAAGTGGTGCTGTGGCTCAAGTGGTGCTGTGGCTCTAGCCTTGAGAAAGTCAGAGGACAGTGCCCAGGCCCTGAGTCTGAGGCCCAGGACTGGCAAAAAAAAAAATCCCATCTCTATTAAATTCACAACTCTGGCGTTAGAATAGTAAAAAATGACAAAAATATATAAAGTTCTTGTTTAAGAAATTGTAGTTTAATAAGTATTGAAAAGTAAACAAATATTAATAAGTATCAAGTCCCCAATCACTGAAATCCCTTGACATTTGAGGACTCAATATTCATTTTTAACTATTCACAAGCAAATCTGAAAGCATGTATGTGACACCCTGCCAAGATATTTTTTGTTAAGAAATAATCCAGAACACATATATTGAACCTCTTTCACAGCATTACCTAAGCCAAGCTGGCATTCTGGAAACTTGTTTTTAACAGATGCTACTTGCCAGATAATGTAACATGATATATCTTCAATAAGATTTAATTATCAATAAGGTATATTAAATATGTATGTTTTAGTAATTCTCTATGTAATAAAAAATGATTGTTTTTTAAGTTATTTCTTTTTTTCCAGTCCTGGGCTTGAGCTCAGGGCCTGAGCACTGTCCTTGGACTTTCTCAAGGCTAGAGCTCTTCCACTTGAGCCTCAGTGCCATTTCCGGCTTTTTTCTATGTGGTACTGAGGAATTCAACACTGGTCTTCATGCATGCTAGGCAAGCACTCTACCACCAGGCCAAACTCACAGCCCCTCAAGTTATTTCTCTACATCAATGTGAATCACATCCTGTTTTCTTAGGAATCAGGTATTAAGTTGTTTATTTCACAGTTGATATCTGTAAGGAAAGGAAGGGAATTTATAGCTTATTTATGTCTAATAGGGAATAATCATGATGGCTGGCATTTATTGATTCACTTGTTGAGTAGTTACTATATTCAATTCACATGTAAAAGTATAGTTTCAATATCCTTTCCATCTCTAAGAAATTATAGATTACTTAATTTCCAAGCATTATTTCAGTCATGAAAAAGGAAACTAAAATAATTTCTCTTCCATGGGGTTGTAATGAAGACTAAATAAATGTTTGACACAATGTTGATTATGCAGAGATCACTCAATAAAGATAGTATCATTTTATTATTATATCATGACTAATGCCCACAAAATCACATGACACATTTTATTACAATATTTGTACAAAGGTGGAGACATCAAATATTGTCCCCAAGTCACAGATAGTGAGTGGTGGAGCCAAAGTTTCAATGCAGGTAGACAAAGTCCAGGAAGCCCAATCCTGATCTGATAAGAAAACAAACATGCCTCAGATTTTGATCTAGATACTGGATATGCTATGGGTGGGTGGGTGGATAGATGGTTGGATGGATGGACATAGGATATAATGTGTGCAAATCTCTGGATTCACTCCTAGTATTAAAAAGTAAGATCAGAGGGGCCGGGAGTTTGGCCTAGTGGTAGAGTGCTTACCTAGCATGCATGAAGACCCGGATTCAATTCCTTGGTACCACATACATAGAAAAAAGCCAGAAGTGGTGCTGTGGCTCAAGTGGTAGAGCTCTAGCCTTGAGAAAGTCCAAGGACAGTGCTCAGGCCCTGAGCTCAAGCCCAGGACTGGCACCAAAAAAAAAAAAAAGTAAGATCAGAGCCAGGTGCCAGTGGCTCACACCTATAATCCTAGCTACTCAGGAGACTGAGATCTGAGGATTGCAGTTCTAAGCCATCCAGGGCAAGCCTGTCAGTGAGACTCTTATCTCCAATAAATAGCTCAGGCCAGGTACAGTGTTATGGCTCAAGAGGTAAAGTGCTATCCTTGAGCAAAATGAAGCTCAGGGACAGCACCCAGGCCCTGAGTTCAAGACCTAGAACTGGCACAAAAAGAAAGCAGGAGGAGGAGGAAAAGGAAAAGGAGAAAGTGGAAGAGGAGGAGGAGAACCCAGTCAAATTTAAAATTATTTATTCATCAGGAGAAAAAATAGGAATTAAAAAACTAACCCCCAAAAATCTTACCCTAACAGAAGTTTCTATTAAGTAAACAGACATTTCTTTAAAATATTAAACAAAGCATACGGTAGGTTAGAAAAGTAAAACAAATGGCAATCTTGATAGTGTTGTTCATGAAAACATTTCCACTACATGAGATGGCTGGATTGAAGAGTCCTCTAAAGACAATGACAACTCAGAGGAAGATCTGGAGTGGAGCACTTGACCTACGGTATTCATGGCAACATAGAACCTCTAGAGCTGAAAGTGCCACAAATCCCCAGTGGGCAGGGACAAATATCTCCATGACCACCCAGCGATCATAACTCTGAGCAAGAGCATCATTCTCTGGCAGGATGAGTCATAACTCCAGCCCCACTTCTGCTTCCTTGTAGTCTCCTTTTTCTCCAGCTCTGTCTCCTAACACAACCATTGCAGCCATCTCCTAGACCTTCAGTCCTGGAGCCCCTTTGAGCACAGGATGGACTGTATCCATCCCTCAACTTGGTCTCCACGGACTTCTGGCCAGACATAACAATAAGAAGACATCCCCCAGCTTTTTACAGGGTAAAAAGCCAGAGTAGTAACTTGGAACTGAGTTCAAACAACAATCAGAACATGTGGTGAGATGATAATCTCTCTACCACCATCCCCCTCTCCCTTCCCCATCACCATATTAGCTGGAAACACACTCTGGCTCTACCATGGCAGGCTGCCCACCTGCCCAACAGCATGGCCTGAAACAGAAAATAAATCCTCCCATCATATGGTTGACAAGTCTGATAACTAATTGCAAAGAAGACTAGTGATTTATTATAATAGAAATTGAAGTCATTTCAACAGGATTTAAATACTGTTTTCGGAGCCAAGTTTTCAAATTGACTATGTAAGAAATACTGCCCTCTAACAAGTTGAGAATGTTACCAATGTCCTAACCTGATGCCACACCATTCTTTTAGTTAGTCTGTTCTTCACTCGATCCATTAATTGAGATTGAGTACTGCTGTTACACATTGCACAATACTTTTTCCAGTCACATTCATCAACAGCTCAATCTACAGACGGCATTCAAAAAATGAACTTAAGCTCAAATTCATTGTTTTCTAGCCAGCCCTTCAATGTCACTACCTACAAAGTAGTATAACATCTGCTCTGTACATTTCCCAGGAAGGTTCTGAATGTGAGGCAAAATCAGCATTCTTACAATGGGTAGTTGGTATAGAAGCAAAAGTAATCATAGTTTCTATTCCACAATCTGCAAATAAAAAATCAATGAAATAATAAAAGTGTTTCTCCAATTCTAGATGTGATACTTCTCTGAGTGTCAGTTTTCAGACCTCCTTTTATAAGGAAACCTTTTCTAAGTATACAATAATCTGCTCACCTAAGATGGCCAAAGTGACACAATTAACCATCAAATCTACTATTAAGATAAATGGGAAATGTAGAGGAAAAGGAAAAGCTGCTTAGGGGCCAGAAACTGTTGGGCTGAGGATGTGACATTTGGTTAAGTTCTGAAAGAAGACATTAGCTGGCTGTGGTGATGGAGTTGGGCCATGGAAGAGCAGGAAGCAGACTGGCACCCTGCCAGGCTGAGATGAGAGAGTGCTTAGAGGCCATGTTAAAGATTAACACAGGATCAGGAATGTGGCTTAGAGGTAGAGTGCTTGCCTAGCATGCATGGAGCTAGGTTTGATTCTACAAAACCATATAAACAGGAAAAAGTCAGAAGTGTTGCTGTGGTACAGTAGCTCAAGGACAGTGCCCAAGCCCTGAGTTCAAACCCAAGTTCTAGCAAAAAAAAAAACATTAATGCAGACATCCTGATATTACTCTCACTCCACTAACACTAACCATAGCCACCTTTTTCATTTATATTAGCCATTATATTCAGGAGCAAAAAATTCAATCAAATAAGCAGTATCCAAAGTCAAGATGAATAGCTAATGTCTCATTCCATCATTCAAATAGCTCTGACCTTGGATCAGATATCTCTGCTCTGGATGGCCCTGTCTAAAAAGTGGGACATGTCTACAAATGTTCTACAAATGTTAGGCTTTTTATTTGTACTTATGTATTTTATAAAGATCAATGGTTTGAGCTGAGATATTAACATCCAGTGGGTATCATGCACTGACTTTTCCCACGATCCCTTCTCTTCTCGTCCCTGACCCCTCTCTCCCTCCTATTACCCTTCTTCTATTTCCCTAAATAGTTCATCTTCTACTTTCAGTTCCTTCTGGTTTTTGTTTTCGCTTCTGTTTTCATTTTGTTAATGTTTTTGTTTCTGTGTAAGAGAGAAAATATGGTGCTTATTTTTCTTTGGCTGACTTATTATGCTTAATATTATATCCTCCACTTCTGTCCACTTTTCTGCATAGGATTAAGTTCTTCATTGCAGCTGAAAAGTATTCTATTGTGTATAAGCCATATTTACATTAGCTATGCCCATGTGGGGACCATGCAGGCTGATTTTATATCATGGCTCCTGTGTTACTGATGCCACTATAAACTGGGTAAGCAGTTGTCTCTTGTGTTTTTTCAGACCCAACAGTACAGCTGGATCATAACAGTAGTCCTGCTTTTAGTTTTCTAAAGAGTCTCCATTGTGAAGAATTCCACAGAGGCTGTAGTGATTTATATTCCCACCAACAATGTATAAGTATTCCCTTTACTCTACACTTTGCCATAATGATTTCCTTTGGTCATCTTTTTTCTTTTTTTTTTTTAGAATTTTTGTGACAATTTAATAGAGAATAAATTTCATTAGATTACAATCTAGGTAGATTTATATCATGTATAAAATTAGTTTAAAGGTTTCATTAACACTGATTTTTACATCATATTTCAAATGTCATGTTTAATAAACAAGTATTCCAGAAGGGAATCTCTATATGCAATCACTGGCACATAGGTTTAGAACATAATTAAAATCAAGATGAGGGTTTGTATGTTGTAGATACATATTAATCAATAAAATATAACATTGTGTCTATAGAGTATATATCCCATCATAGATTTTTATGTCTATATAGTTATGTTTATATCTTTTAGACCATGTCTATAACCATGGGTACCTGAATATTGAGTCATTGCTCTTGTACTGTTTGGATCTAATATCCACATATCTTCTTTTTCCTTAATAATTGCCATTCTCATTCTCCTTGGACTTTGATGGAATCTTAATGTTGCTTTGAACAAATTCCTTTTCAACAATTTGGTTCACATTGTTTCCTCAACCAGAAATGTCTCCCCTTCTCCTTTCTATTATTCTTATGTGAAGTTCTACACATATTTATGACAAAATAAATCATTCTAAGCTCAAATGGTGTAACACCTTAGAAAGGCAACATAAAAATTCAACAAAACAAGACACCAGGAAGCAAGTACTCAAAAGGGGGTAGAGTGAAGTCAAGGGGAAAATGATAAGTAAATGAAGAAAAGAAGGAGAGTGTAGTCAAGAATCCAATGTTTATCCTATAAAATTAAGAAGAGTGAGGGTACGAGTGTGTAGGGAAAAGATGAATGAGAATATTGAAAGGGTTTTAATTGATCGAGATACATGGTATTCATAAACTGACTTGATAAACTCCTTTGTATTACTCTTAATGATAAAAAGGGAAAAATAATTCTAAGGTAAAAATAATTCTTAAAGCAACCTAGCCATAACCTCACACATACAGAAGGCCTCTCAGGGTTCTGAACTTTGCTACAAAATAATACCTCTGGCTGAGTAACCATGTTCTGGCTAGCTTTATGATTATTTGGATATTTTTTCTTCTAATTGCTTAGCTCTTTGCGCAGGTTTTCTACACAATCGTCTTGGTGCTACCTGGATCATGTCCTCACAAGTGAATGAATGCCAAATAGCATTAAAAATAAAAAAAATTTAAAAAGGCCAGGCACAGTGGCTCATACAGGAAACTGAGATCTGAGGAAGAAGCCACTCCAAGCAGGAAATCCATGAGACTATTCTAACAAACTACTCAGAGAAAAAGGAGGAAGTGGCATTGTGGCTCCAATGATAAAGCCCTAGCCTTGATCCAAAGAAGCTCAGGGAGCCAGAGTTAGAGTCCTAGGACCAACAAAATAGATAGATAGATGATAGATAGATAGATAGATAGATAGATAGATAGATAGATAGATAGATAGATAGATAGATAGATAGATACATAGATACATAGATAGATACATAGATAGATAGATAGATAGATAGATAGATAGATAGATAGATAGATAGATAGAGTGCAAAGAATATTAACCTCATCGCTAATCCCAGAACATTGCTTTCTTTTTTTTCAGAGCATTACGTTCTTAATTCATGATGTGATAGCAAGTGATATTATCTTCCTAAAAGTAAAGAAGCATCTAAGAAATCATGGTGTTCGATTTGCAGTGAATTTTCAAAATTTAATGTATCTAATAAGGAGTTTTACATATTTCTGTTGTCACACAAAATATGTTCAGGTTTAGCAAGTTCTTCCGCAAACTAAGAAATAAATTTTCTCTGTGAGAAAGACAGTTTGCAATCCTTCTCAGGGAGTTATTTAAGGAAATCTAAAACACAAATAATCAAAGTTACTGAAATTACAGAAAAGCTCCCCGTAAGTACTTTTCTCCCTGTGGTTGAGATATATAATCAGTTATCATTAGGGCTTTTTCTGAGCTTTCATATAGGTTAATCTTTCAAATCTAGCATGCACATTCATTAGAGGCTCGCCTGTGGTTTAAAATAATCATTTTTCTTGGTTGGTTCCCTGTATTATTAGTAACAGAGAGACCTCCATAGTCGCTTATCCATGTTCTATAAGCAGGTTTCTAGGGGTTTTTTTTCCCCTATATACTTGCTTATCCATAGCATGCTGAAATGCATACTGGAGAAAGGACTCTGTTAGAGTCTTTGTGAGAGAAAAATGTTCTATGATCAACATGCAAAAAGCATTTAAGATACATATATATATATATATAACTTCATATGTGGAATTTTACAATTCAGATGTGAAATATGACATAAAGTTTTGAAGTATGTGCAGAACGTGGTAAAATGTAACACCAGAAAATTTTTATCCCAGAATAAGGGGTTGTAACATCTTTGAGGCAACCCCTGAGGAGACCCCTTCCTCATCAGACAAAGGTAGAATTGCTCAGAAGAAATTCAAAATCCAGAAAGGGCACAGTGTATGGCAGAACATGGGATGAGGTGAGTTTGGGCAGAAAAAAAATGTGATCATGGTGATACAGGGAAAAATGATCTCCCTGATCCTGAAAGCATTAAGTTTTGCCAACTCTTCTACAATTAACCGCAAGCATCAACAGCCAGGAACTTGTCCAAGAATGTCAAATGCCAACTCTCCTGTAACCACCAATGTGGTCCTCTGATCTCATTCCCATTCCGTTCTTACTCTGATAATCACTAATGTGCTTCACTTAGACATTTACTATACAACTGCCAGGGACTGCTCTTGGTTATGTTTGTACCCTGATGAAAAGAGAGAAGTTGCTATTTTCACAGTATTCACTGTATACATTTGTTCCTGCTCTATCCACAAATTTCCTTTCTGCATTTTCAGCAGAAAAGCAAATTACAGTATAAAATAGTAAATGGAAATGGCCAGAAGTAATTTAAAAGTTTCAGGTAACAGGTACAATATATTGTTATATTGTTCTACTTTATTACTGCCTGTTGTCAGTCTCTTACTGTTACTGATTTGCAAATGAAATCAGGTGTGTATATGTAGGAAAGGGTGTAATTGTGTGTTTGGTACTGTCAAAAGTCCTGGCATCTGAAGACCATCTTGGAATGAATCACTAATGAGTAACTAGGGAAATACAGAGAAATAACATTTTGTGTATATGCAGTAACTTTTGTGGTACATGAAGAATGCGATACAATGGAAGCCTTTGATAGCTCTGTTCCTTCGCAGGATCATGAACAAGTCTCTGGAGCAAGGGACATTTAATCTGACACAGTATAGGTTGGAGTTGTTAAAAGAAAAAATACAGGACGAAGAGAAAAAGGGAAGTGTTCTGAACTGAATCAGGTTCCACCTGCACAGTCATGAGGAATAAAGAGTTTAGCAAGCTCAGTGCCCTCATGAGATCAAAAGAAGTTGTGCACAGTGAAAACAGAGACCACAAAGGAAGAGATAGTCCACCAGTGCATAGTGTAACACTGTAACACTGAGGGGAAACTTCCAGTCTTCTGACAGATATCCTTGCCACCCACCTGTGTAGTCTTGACACTGTTGTTTGGATCTATTATGGTCAAATCCCTCTACATCAGCAAATCTTTCCCTGACTGTTTGGTCTGAGCTCTAAGAGGACAGAGTCATATTTTCAGAGAGTAAATGCATCAGCAGAAGTTCTTAGCTAATGACATAGGGGAGTGAGATAAATATTCCGCTTTCCCATCATTCAAGGAGGAACTCTGTGCGATCTCCCAGAACTCCAGTTCTTATTAAATCTTCAAGGAGCTACTTGGTTGTTGTTCAGTCTGCATCTCAGGAGCCCAGCCTATGGGACTTAGACTACCATGGACGACAGGAAGCCACTGGCAACTATTTTTTTAACTACAAATGTCCCAAAAATGTGACTTCAGCCATATGAGTAGAAAAGTCAATTGATTCATTTAGCATCCTACTATATGGCCTTTTGTATCAAGGTTTTGTTCTATTGCAAATCTCTGCTAGGAGAGCCCAAGGTTTCTACTGATTATGACAAATGAGGGAAACCATTGAGCCTAAGTTCCTTTGAGTCTGGCTTACTTCACTTAATATGATCTTCTCTAAGTCTTTCCATTTCCTACCAAATGGGGCAATGTCATTCTTTCTGACAGCAGCACAGAATTCCATTGTGTATATATACCACATCTTGTTGATCCACTCATCAACTGAGGAACATCTGGGTTGGTTCCATATCTTTGCTATGGTAAATAGTGCTGCAGTGAACATCGTTGTGCTAGTGGACTTAGTATGCCCTTGTTTCTAGACAATTGGGTAAATGCCAAGGAGTGGAATTGCTGGGTCATAGGGGAGCTCTATGTTTAGTCTTTTGAGTAACTGTCATACTGCTTTCCATAGTTGTTGAACTAGTTTGCACTCCCACCAACAGTGTAGTAGTGATCCCTCCTGGCCACATCCCCTCCAGCATCTGTTGTTATTAGTTTTCCTGATCCTGGCCATTCTAACTGGAGTGAGGTGGAATCTTAGAGTTGTTTTGATTTGCATTTCTTTTTTTTTTTTGCCAGTCCTGGGTTTGAGCTCAGGGTCTGAGCACTGTCCTTGGACTTTCTCAAGGCTAGAGCTCTACCACTTGAGCCTCAGCAACACTTCCGGCTTTTTTCTATATATGTGGTACCGAGGAATCGAACCCGGGTCTTCATGCATGCTAGGCAAGCACTTTAACCACTAGGCCAAACTCCCGGCCCCTGCATTTCTTTTATGACCAGAGATGTTGAGCATTTCTTCATGTGTCTATAGGCCATTTTTGTTTCTTGTTCAGAGAAGACTATCTTTAAGTCTTTGGCCCATCTTTTAATGGGATGGTTGTTACTTTGGAGATTAGTTTTGGAGTGATTCAATTTTTTGAGCTGTTGATATATTTTAGATATGAGGCCTTTGTCTGTTGTATGGTTGGTGAAGATCTTCTCCCACTCTGTAGGCTTCCTAATTAATTTACTAGCTATGTCCTTTGCCATACAAAAGCTCTAGGATATAGAAACATAAGCCATATAATGAATGATTGTCGTTCTTAAGGTACTATGTTATCTCTCCTCTCTTTTGCTGTCCCTTGGTTATCTCATATTGTTACAGTATCTCACTTTGTTACCTTATATATCGGATATATTTGTATTTGGTTATTTGAAATTGGATAGGGAACGGGGGAAAACAAGATGAGGGGTGGGGGGGAGGGGGAGGGAAATGGGGACCAAGATATGTGAAAGGGTATCATTGTATGGGAATTAATGTACCATCTATCTGGCAAATATCATGTAACCTTTCTATTAATTACAATAAAAATATATGAAAAAAAGAAGTGCAGCTTTAACTCATATAGTATAGCACTATTCTTTTTTTTTTTGTATCAAGGTTTTGCTCTATTGCAAATCTCTGCTAGGAGAGCACAAGGTTTCTATTCTTAAGCACAGTACCCAGGCCATAAGTTCAAGACCCAGGCTGGCACACACACACAAAAATTAGTAAACCTTTATTTTCTTGTCAGAGTTTCCTAAAGTTTGTTTTGTATTTTTGCTATTCTTTTATTGTTTGTACATATGAATTGGCACAATTATATTATGGCATGTTCCCAATAGTGTTGTATAACAGATACTATATACCCATAGTGACTCTCTGCTCACAATTATAATGTCAATGAAATCTTAAAATAAAGATAAATGTAATTATTCAAACTCTAAAAAAGAAAAAGAAAAGTCAATTGATTAAGTGGAAAAAGAGAAAGGTACCAAGCAAGCACTGGAATCTCAGCCAGAACATCACAACCAGGTTCCAACCCTAGATTACTCTTCTAGAGTGTCTGCCATCTAGGACAGAATGGCTCATGACCAACTTCCTTAACTCTTCTGCCTGCCATTCTTCTGGGAGTGAGCACAGTAATGCATAGTTCTATGCACTTCATGTGCAATACTGAGGAAGCTTACTAAATCAGGAAGTGAAACACTGAGTTGGTACATGGGGGCAGGTAGAAGTGACAAATCATAGTAATAGATCAGGTTATATTTTATTGATAGTATGCCAACATATCAAAATTATGTAGAAATATTATTTTGGGGGCATGCTTTTATTTGGAACAAAAACAAATACAAAAAGAGTACATGAAAATTTTTGTGTTCTTAGACACAATTAGTTCAGTAACAGGAAATATGCATCTATGCTTTCAATTGATATGTCATTTCTTTATTTTAGTAATACTGGGATTTGAACTCAGAGCTTTTCCCTTGTTATGCTAGTACCATTTGAACCATGCCCGAAACCCTTTGTCTTCTAGTTACTTTTGAGATCAATTCTCACTTATTGCTTGAGCCAGCCTGGTTGACGATCCTCCTATTTATACTTCCTGCAATAGGTAGAAATACAGGCAAATGCCAGCCATACTCAGCAACTGAGAGAGATGAGATCTCACAAAATATATTCCCTATCTGCCCCCCCCAATGGCAATCCTCTCAATCTCTGCTGCTGGGATAGCTAGGATTACAAGAGTGAGCTACCAGTACCCAACTGTTGGCATATAATTTCAATGCAATAAAAATATACCCATTGCATATGTATAGTTTTTTATTTGACAAATATACATGCCTATATATTCATGTAATAAGTCTATACATGGAGCATTCCCATTGCCTCTGGCATTTTTCCTCATGCCCCTTTCTAATTAACACCTTCTAAAACTACTGTTTTAATGTAGGGACTGAATCCAGGCCCCAGCCATGTTATGCAGCCTCTCTTCTACTGGAGCCATGACCCCCAGGCTCTTTTGTTTGTATTTTGTTTTGACACATGGTCTCCCTAACTTTACTCAGGCTAGCCTCAAGCTTACTATCATCCACTGTCATCTACTATCATCCAGCTTGCCACGAAGGTAAGACAACAAGTGTGAAGCACCATTCTCGATTTCTAATTTCTAATACTACAGCTAAGCTAGCCTTCTCAATACCAACATGTAAATGGAACCACATACAATATATGTTTTGGTGGATAAAGGTCATTCATTTAGCATAGTAAGTATTTTTTGGGTGGATGATGCTGGCTAAAAAAACCAAGGGTATTGAACATACTAAGAAAGCATTCTACCACTGAGTCACACATTTATCCCTGGTATATTTCTTGAGATTAACCTATGTATTTTTCCAGGAATCATGTCCTTTTCTTTTCTTTTTTACTAATAAATAATAATTGAGCACATTTATAGAATACAGTGTGATAATTCTATACATTATACCATGATCAAATCAGTTTGGGTAAATTTTCCATCTCCATAAACACATATGATTTCTTTGTGTTAGGAGCCTTCAAACTCCTCATCCTAGTTTTCATAAGACATAAAATAAATAGCAAACTATAGTCACCCTATCATGCTATAGTACTTTCAAGTTCGTCCTGTAATTTCCTTAATATTGTTATAAAGTATTGCATTATACCAATATGCAAATGTGTTTATTCACTTGTTAATGTTGTTTTAAGTTTAAGACTATGATGAATGAAGCTGCTATAAATATTCTCCTGTAAGTCATTTATGTGCATATGTTTTCATTGCTTGTTGAGTAAATATTTAAGCTGAGCATTAGTGGGCTATACACTGACTTATTATTGAAATGAATTGAGGATGATATTAACTGTAGTGCATTTATAAAGAAATCCGGGTGAGGACTTGAACCATGATAGTTTCTTTAGTCAGCTAGAGCTTGTGTAATGAAAAATGATGATTGGCCATAAAGAAGTTTATTTCCTCACAGTTCTGAAGACTGGAAGTCAACATGGCTAAGCTTTGTGTCCTCCTATTTGTCTTTTTGCTGTGTGCCCCATGGAGAAATATTTTCTTCTTATAGATTACAGTCCATTGAGTCAGAACCCCAGCCTTATAGACTTGTCTCCTTAAAGTCCTCAGTCTCTAATACAGTCAATTGGGGGGAGGACAAAGGGACATAGGAGTCTTGAGGAGGCACAATTCCATGCATGGTGTTAGTGGATAATAGAGAGACAGAGGCAGGGGATAGAAGAAGGAGCCAAGTAGGACCCAACATTATTTTAAATGTAGATGTCGATCAGAAAGGATTTAGTGAGCTGAAGGATAAAATCAATATTTAGACTCCATTTTGGAGCTAGGGACACTGCTAGAAAGTAGTGGAGAGAGATGTTATTTAGGAAGAAGGTAAGAAAATCTTGAAGGTTCCCAAAGGTCCAACACCAGAACAGAATCAAAGTTCCCTTCTTGGTTCTGTTAATATCCAAAAACAGTCGCACAATGCGGCTCCCTGAGCTGGCTAAGAAACCAGCATCCTCTCAAGTCAATATATTTTAAATAAATAGTCATTGCATACTGATTCAGCAGACAAAAATAGCATTACTAATAGAAGTATGCAAAAGAATAGTTATGTATAGAATTGAATGGTAAAAAGAAATAGATTTGTTTGCTAATTTATTACCAAGTCAAATTACAATCTCCAGAACATTGGGGATACAAAAGCAGAAATCAAGCATTTTCCCCAACTGTTTCTGAGACTGGTTCCCTGTCCAGTTTTCTTGTTAGAATTTGTCTGGAAGGTAAAAATCAGAACAAGTTCCAAGAAATGTACTTAGAGGTCTGAAGTTCAGATCATAACACAGAGTATATATTCCTAGTAACTGGTATTAACTGCATTTTAGTTCAGAATTTTTCTAGGTCTATCAATTTGAATTCCATCCTACTGTGTATGCATATGAGAATATAGATTGCTATACACTTATGCATGCACACAAACATTACACAAAACTACACACAGGTGCCCTGGGTTTGTGTATTATCTTTTTTGGCAACAGACACAATATTCCATTCCTGATTCCATTTCTGATTGATTCCAGGCATCCTGGACCTTTTCAGTTCAGCACCCCTGCCAGCTCCCCACTTGCTGCTCCTTTATCCAGCCTAGCTCTTGTTGCTTTTGATGTACCCAACCCAAATAGCAAAGGCCATAGGGGGCGACACCCTCCAGACTCAAGTTTGCAAAGCCTGCTCAACATATAGGTTTTTTGGACAATGGCCAAGCAGTCAGCCTGGAAGAGGCAGTGCTGACCCACTGGCAAATGAAATGCTGGCTTTAATCTTGAAGCAATTATACAGGATCTGCTGAGAGTAGGGGGAGCCACCCATCTCAGCATCTTAGCCTATTTACAAGTTTGTGTTCCCTCTGAGCTTTAGATGTTCATGTGCAATCAATAAAGCCTCAGCGAAGGAAAGGAACTGGAAAGAGTTTCACCTTGGAGTAGCAAATCTGCTTATGAATCCAATCTGAAGATCTGTCTAATTGGCAAGTAGCAAATCAAGTTCTGTAAAAGGATGCCATCTCTGGAGGACAATGTTACTCCCTCTCATCTCTTTCCATCTTAGTCTGAGCAATTGGCATGTCCACATACTATCTAAAACAAACACATGAGTGTTATAGAAAAGCTTGCTTCCCTGCTGATGTAAATGTCTACTACCCAGATTCTCACAGGAGAAAGTGAAATGACATGTAACTCCTGAATGTCATGCCATGCATTTTTTTTGTTGTGGTTAAAAATTCATAAAAAGTGAGTAGGGGAAGCATGGGTGAGAAAATTGAAAGAAGTAACATTGATCAAGATATACTATAGTCATTAAACTGCTTTGTTAAGTGGCAATTCCTTTGTATAACTGCTTACAGATAATTTCTAACATAATTAAAAATAAATCATAACATAAAATTTACTGTCTTAACCATTACCAATAGTAGTATGTTTACAATGTTGTAAAGCATATGTTCAAAAGATTTCCATTTTGCAAGACTTTACCCATTAAACTTCCCTTTGTCCTTCCCCAAGCCCTTGGTAAGCTCTGTTCATCAATGTTCTGCCTCTCTGAATTTGCCTATTTTAAGTATCTCATTAAAGTAGGGTTATTATGTGTGCTTATTTCATTCCATGTAATATCTTTTAGCTTCATCCATTTCAAAGCATATAAAAGAATTTTCTTTGTCCCCTTAGGGCTGAATACCTTTCCGCTGTCACCCATATACTCTCATACCTTTCTTCATGGTTCTTAACCAACAAAATAACCAATATTTAAGTTGCTTCTAATTCTTGGCTATTGTGAATAGTGTTGGAATGAAAATAAGAGTACAGATTATTAGACATGTTTTATGTCTTTGAAAACATATCCAGAAGTAGAGTGAAATTGCTAGATCCTATGGTAATTTCATTTGTTTTCAAGATCATTTGACCATACTGTGAGGGTGTATTTCTAAGATTTCTATACTATGATCTACTTTCCTGCCTTTATGCTAGTACCTCACTGTTTTTATTATGGTAAGAGCATGATGATTGGAAATCAAGAAGTATGAAACCTAGTCTTTTTCAAAGTTGTTAGCTATTCAGCATCCATTGAGGTTTCATATAAATTTCATGATTTTTTTAATTTCTGAAAAAGTATCACTAGGATATGAATAAAGGTTACAGTGATCATTTTAGACAGTATGCACATCTTAATAATTGTGCTTTTCAGCCTATGACCATGAGATATCTTCCCATTTATTTGTACATTTCTTTTCTGAAAAGTATGTTGTAGGTTTGAGTAAACAATCATTTCACCTCTCATAAGAATATGCCACAATGTCTGAATATGACCTGAATAAATAACAAAGAACCTGGTTCAAGATAATATAAGTGGGAAAATAATATAAATAAGGACAACCTCACAAGAAGATCAGCATTTCCATTCTTATTTACTCAAGAAACTGTTGGTGATTTCTCACCATGACCACGAAACACATGCAGATGCCAAAATGAATAATAAAAAATACATGAAGTTAACTTTCTCAGTAGGAAAATGAATAGCAAAAATTATGATTGTTGCAATAACAGAAGCTTCATCAAAGCAGTGCTATGTTATACAAAATAAAGGGTCCCAGCTAGAAGGAATAGAACAAGGAAATGCTTCTAGGAAAAGGAAATATCTGGGTAGAAACTTGAAACACGAATAGAACATGGTAAGAAAGTGTACTTCATGAGGGCAGTGTGTAATAGTGCTTTATATAAATGAAAAGAAAACCAACACAATGATTTCATCAACTTCATGAAAAAATGAGCACCATGACTTTATAATCCACCAAACAGCCTTCATGAATATGTTTAACAATGACAATAATAAAAAAATTTCATGGAGCTTTTATTATATGTGAGCATTATCCAAAATACATACATTGCTTCAGCAAACAGTGTAACACTTTGAAGCAAACAACACCATTATTCTTAGTCTATATGTAAGAAAACAAAGTCTTAGAGAAGTGTAATGTCATGCAACTAAAGGGGAAGAGCCAATATGATCAAAGCTGTCATGTAACAGGAAAGAGATAGCTTCTCCTATGAACAAGTGCTCATTTGAAGTATAGAGATGACAATCATTCCTTTAACTTACCCCACTGTGACTAAAAAGGTGTTTCTGAAAAAAAATCTCAGACATATGTTCTGAAAAGTTACCTACAGACAGGATCTAAATGACATATTTCATATCAATAAAATCATGGATACCATTTTAAAGCATTACCATTAGAACCTCCCTGGTTTTATCTGCTCAACACTATACCCTAACTGGCCTGGCCCCCTGTCAAACCTGTAAAGGTTATGGAAAGGCTAAAATCTAGGTGTAGTGACTTACTTCCTTAATTACTGAACAAAGTACAAGTGGTCACCAGGGGAAAATAAAATGCCTTCCTTTATTAACTAGACAAATACAATGGGAAATTATGGTTTCTAAGCAATATTTATCTTACAGTAACTCCTGAGCAAATTTATTCCTAGTAGGCAAGAATGAATAATTATATTCGAGGTAAGATGATAATATTAAAAAAGAAATAAATTAAAAACACCCAGGATTAAATATTGCCTATAAAATGAAGTTAAGGCTAATTACACACAGTAAATGATAAGAGGAATTATATTACACTTTCAACTAAAGCAACCATTTTCTTGTATATGATTCTCAGTTGTACCATGTACTGTTTTCATTTAACAAGCTTAGTCTATATGATTATGATTTCAATAATTCTACCTCTCTGTGTACTCTTTCCTATTAAGGGGGAAAAATCATTCTCTTAATTCCATACTCTAGAGATCGTTGTTTAGCTTTTCAGCAAATTAGGAAAAGGGGTGACACAGGGCTTCTTCTAATTTACTCAATTCTTATGAATTTTTTGACACTATATATCTTTGGCCCAGTGTCTGAAAAATCACAAAAACAGGGCATAATCAGTTATAGTTTTAAATGGGAATAATCCCAGTTGAAGAGAGATGTCTCTTCTGTTTTCTGATTCAATTCTTGTCACTGTTTAGGTTCCCTACTAAAATGCAGAGACAGATGCAGACAACATCACAAAGGCAGTCTGTTTTTGTTCTTTCTCCTGCATGCTTCTTTCATTTCTGAGGATGTAGGTAGAGCAGGCAATCAAAAGTTAACCCCCTGGGACCCACAAATGTTTGCACTACGAAGGTTAACCATGATTCAAATGTCTATATTAATACAGTTTGATCTCAGAAAAGCTACATTTTAAATGTTTACATTAAGTTCTTTTTTAATAGAGGAAATGAAGCGTTTCTGTGTCTTAGATCCAGATGCATAATGAGATTTTAGAAACCGTCAATTATTGTAGTGTTGAGAAATAAGAACATAAATCTGACTGTAGATAAGTAATTACATGTATAACCCCTACTTGGGTTTGCATGCCCACACACACGCTGATGCTTTGGGAAGTGTTATTATGGTTCATAAGCATGTATCTATGAACTCCCTTTTATTTGTCAAAGACAAAAAAAATAATAGATGAAGGCCATTTAATCGACATGCCAGACAGAATCCCCTGCTAATGAACATAGCTGCAGTAAAGAATCAGACAGAATGTTCAAATTGTATGCATTTGCTTTCAATGTATTTTAGCCTCAAATGGACTGAACAATGTTGTCAGCAAGCAAAGGAAAGACAGGACGGTCAAAGAACACATCATGTGGAAAAAATTGCATTAAACCAAGGGAACAATATTCCTCAAGTACTGCTGAGGCTTACATATTAAGAAATAAAATTTAAACAAGGAGAACAAGACAACAGAGGAAAGTCCCACTAAAATAATTCATTGGCATTATCAAATTTAAATGTGAGAAGCATAAGATTATATCTACTATTATGTCAAATTTAAATATGAGAAATGTAAGAGGATATCTACATACCCATATATATGTATAAATGTGCTATTCAGTATATATGTACTGAGAACTATGAAGGTTAGATTTTTACTCCCCCCATTTAAGATAAAAATTACACTTGCACAAAGAAAATAACTATATCTTCAATCCAATACCAGGTCAAATTATATTCAAGCCATGTCCTTCATGCAAAATAGCAGAGGTGCATTAGGACAGAATTGCTAGAATTAACCTTCCATTGCTCTCTTAGTTTTTAAGAGGACAAGATCAAAGACCAGGTCCCATAAAATCCATTAAAATCAAAACAGAAATTGCTGGAGGCTAGGGAGGATCTCCAAAGAAAATTACCTCCTCCCTTTTAGTACAAAGCACTGTCAGAAAGAATTCCCCTTTATTTCTGTCCTTTCTAATATATTGCCTGTAATTCGAGTAAGTAGTGGGTTGGTTGATTTGGAGGGAAATTTTTATATGAAAGGAAATTAAAAGGCAAGAATTCCATTTTTAAGTGGGCCTTTCTGAGCTAGATAATGCCCAACCAAGCCCGGGATATCTTTTCTGAGACTTATCATTGTACTTATTTATTCCTGTGCATTATCCTGTAATGGCCCCACAGAGATGATCAGCTTTCAGCACCATCTGCTACTAGGAAAAACAAGAACATACAGCTACACCTGTTCCAAGCTTCCTTGCAATCTAAGCCTTTTCTCTAGGCAAAATACTAAATGCTGGAAGCATTAAATAGGAATCCAACGGCCAACAGGGAGAGACAGGACCTGTTTTAGGTACATTTTCATCAGTCCCCATAACTGGCATTGAAACAGAGTAATTTGGATGCCCAAAGTAATCTGCAAGACACGTCAGTACTTCACATTCAAATCATAGCTAACTCATTTTACAAAGATCATCTTGGACTTTATATTCTGCTAATGTAACCCTTTCTGCAAAATGGTGTCTGGTCTGAGTATTTGTGATCAGAGACTAACAATCCCAGATTCAGCTTGGCATCAGTATTGGCAAAGTGTGCCTACATTAATTTAATAAAGATTTATTCAGCTTATTATAAATTATATCAATTTAATTTAATTTATTAAATTAATACTTCCCTACCAGAGCTAGGCATCATTTTAGGGGCAAAGGGAAAGCAGTCTTCTGTGAAACCAGGGGAAAGCTGCCTGTATGTTCCCTTTCATATTCAGCTTTCTAGCTCCTGCATGCGTCAGCCCTGTTCATGTATCAGTTTCTTCCTACTAAGAACACTCAGAGGCAAATCTGACTGAAAGCCAAGTTTCTAAGCACTCCTCAGAGACAGATCTTTTTCTAAAAACCCCCAAAGGCTACTCCCGCACATGTAAACTACATTGATGAAAAACTTCCCATTCACAGAACAGAACAATCCTCTGCTACAAGGCATTTCCTATTTCTTAAGTCTCCTTATCACAAGCTATCATGTCTGTTTCACTGGCAATGACTCACACCAAGAAATATTAATGGACATTGGCTACAACATCAGCATTTATTAGGTATTTCTATAAAATATTGGAAGCAATTGAATCATTTTAGAAATCTAGCTCTATCCTAGATGCTATCAGACTGAGTTCCCCATCCTTTTTTGAATAACATAATTCATCTGAAGCAGTTTGATGATAACTGTAATCATCTCAACTGATGTGCTACTGACCATCCATACCTTATGAATAGAAATGAGGGTGAAGAGTTTGTGAAGGCTGTGGAATTTGATTGGGGATTTTAAAGAAGGTGAAATATGGAAAAACTTTCCTAAAAGATGTGATTGCATCTACCTGGAAAGAGTAATGGGGAATAACCTGATGAGAATCTATTACTTGGGACAGGGGCCATCTTTCCTCTTGGGGTCAGTAGCATTGTATAAGAGCATGTGTGAGTGATAGTGTGCCCATGTTTGTGTTATCATTTAAGCTACATCTATACATATGTGTTTGAGACCAAGAACAAAGTAAAAATTATTCATAAGTCATCTTTATTCAGATGCTTGTAAGCTGATAACATTTTAAATGGTTATGTAAGGCATACTTATATGTACCTCATATGCAATATGTATGCTTACATTTTTACAAAGAAATATCAGTAAAATCTTCAACCCACAATTAAAACTGTATCTTTAAGAAGCCCGTCTCCTTTTTGAATATGCAACTTTAGACAAAAATTCATTATCCTGACTAGTAATTAAATGTGATCATTATTCACATTGCTGTTTCCATATGAGAACGTTGGAGATGACAAATCATGAAAAATAGTTTCCTGACCAAAAATAGGCATTGTTAAGAGCAGCCCAATGGCAGTATTTGTCCAACACAAAGAAGTAGTTAAAAATTCCACAAATGATACCCTATTGAGAAGTGGAGAAGAGAAACGGCACAACACTGTAACATTAGCCAGTGTGTATCTACTTTTTTTCTGTGATAGATTCGGCTCACACCACTTTCCCTCCAAAGACAGATACTTTGGGAGTAAACAAACAGGAGCTTCTCTGATGTAGTTCCAAAGAAAGGCAACAAGCTCAGTGGGGACCCATGTGTGACAGGAATAAAGAGACAGGCCATACTCATTCATCAGTAAGAACGATAATGTACCATTTGTATAGAAATGGAAAGAATCATGTTAGGTAGAATAAGTCAGGTCCAGAGATACAAAGGATCCACATTTTCCCTTATATGTGGAAATTAGATTTAGCTTACAAATTCATTGGTAAAGTGTTGGGTGATATGCAAGTGTAAACAATTACATTAACTGAAATATGGTAGACTTAAGGGAGATCTCAAATGGTATAATTCCTTAGGCAAAAAAATCAGAGTTCAGCAAAATAAAACGCAGGAAGCAAATATTTGAAAGGGGCTATGTGAAGTCAAGGGGAAAAGAATAGACAAAGAGGAAAAGAGAAAGAGAAAAAGAGTAAGGGAACGTGATATGTAGGGGAGGGTTGGGTGAAAACATTGAAAGGGGTGGCATTGATCAAGATATATTATATTCATAAACAGTTCTGTCCACTGGCAACTCCTTTCTATAATTAAAGATAACAAAAATTAAATAAATACCACAATATGAAATTTTTAACAATCACTGCATCTATGTCAGCCTTGAAGAGAACAGGTCTGCACTTCAGATTTCTGGTATCCACACAGTCAAAGGGAACATGAAGCAGAAAAAGCAATGAGATGTCCTTTGAACCGCCTTAAATTTGCTTTATTTACTAACCAAGGATCCTAGAGCCTCAGAATGTATTAATGGGGACCCCAATATGTCTGCATTTGGAATGCAAGAGAACATCAAAGGGAGATCGCAAATGCCTAGCTAATGCTGACTCATTGAAATAGGCAATGGTACAGATAACTCAAGGATCATCTTGAATTTGATTATCTCAATAGAGATAACCCTGGACAGTCTTTCGATTATCTGTACCTTGATAGTACAAAGTAAAGAAAAAGAAAGCACACTCTTGACCCTCAGAGACTTGTTCAAAGTCATACTTGAAGATATCTCAGCTGTGTGATCATAGACAAGTTACATAATCATGTGTCCTTCTGATTTTTCTCATTAAAATAAGCAAGGTAATAATAATCCCCACCTAGAAAGTTAAGAAGTATTTAGCTTGTGCTTGAAAGGCACTGTTGGCCATCCGCCATTTAGCCATCATTCATGGGTTGACAGACAAGTTTTATGGTGTATTTCTTCATAGTTGGCACTATAAACCCTTATCAACTCAGAATTGGTACTGCAGGTACTGTCATTGTGCCCTCAAGAAATCCATGGCTCAAATAGGTTAAAAAATATATCCTCAGCATCTCACCACTAGTAAGTGACAGACACTGGGTAGAAAAACCAGTGGATCTGGCTCCAGAGTGTGAGAAATGAACCTTTGTACTCTACTCAGCACTTAAAGTTGCTGAGTTTCCTTACTGAATCTATACACACACACACACACACACACACACACACACACACACACACAAATTAAAGGCCAATATATATTTACTGAGCTTCCCTATTTTTTTGATATTTTTATTGTAATTAATAAAAGGGTTACATGATATTGGCCAGATAGAAGGTGCATTAATTCACATACATTGATACCCTTTCACATGTCTTGGTCCCCATTACCCTCCACCCCACCACCCCATCTTGTTTCCCCCCCTTCCCTATCCAATTTCAAATAACCAAATACAATTATATCTGATATAGCAGATAACAAAGTGAGATACTGTAACAATATGAGATAACCAAGGGACAGCAAAAGAGATGAGAGATAACATAGTACCTTAAGGACAACAATCATTCATTATATGGCTTTTGTTTCTAAATCCTAGAGGTCCTTTCAATTAGCTTCATACTATATGGCCTTATATATCAGAGTTTTGCTCTATTGCAAATCTCTGCTAGTAGAGCCCAAGGTTTCTACTGATTATGACAAATGAGGGAAACCATTGAGCCTAAGTTCCTTTGAGTCTGGCTTACTTCACTTAATATGATTTTTTCTAAGTCTTTCCATTTTCTAACAAATGGGGCAATGTCCTTCTTTCTGACAGCAGCATAGAATTCCATTATGTACAAATACCACATCATGTTGATCCATTCATCAACTGAGGGGCATCTAGGTTGGTTCCATATCTTTGCTATGGTAAATAGTGCTGCACTGCAGAGCTTTTGTATGGCAAAGGACATAGCTAGTAAGTTAATTAGGAAGCCTACAGAGTGGGAGAAGATCTTCACCAACCATACAACAGACAAAGGCCTCATATCTAAAATATATCAACTGCTCAAAAAATTTAATCACTCCAAAACTAATCTCCAAAGTAACAACCATCCCATTAAAAAATGGGCCAAAGACTTAAAGAGAGTCTTCTCTGAAGAAGAAACAAAAATGGCCTATAGACACATGAAGAAATGCTCAACATCTCTGGTCATAAAAGAAATGCCAATCAAAACAACTCTAAGATTCCACCTCACACCAGTTAGAATGGCCAGGATCAGGAAAACTAATAACAACAGATGTTGGAGGGGATGTGGCCAGGAGGGATCACTACTACACTGTTGGTGGGAGTGCAAACTCCTTCAACCACTATGGAAAGCAGTATGGCAGTTCCTCAAAAGACTAAACATAGAGCTCCCCTATGACCCAGCAATTCTACTACTTGGCATTTACCCAATTATCCAGAAACAAGGACATACTAAATCCACCAGCACAACAATGTTCATTGCAGCACTATTTTCCCTATGTTTTTGTCTCTTTTTTCTCAGTTTGTTTTGCTTTGCTGCTGATGAGCACAGTAAATGGTGAATATCTGAGCATGAAAATTCCCGTAGAACAAGACACTGATCTACTGATGTGTTGTATCTTCTAGTATCTACAATAGAAGTAATGGGGTCCTCAGGATGTCTCTGTTAAAAAAATAATGGTCAATGTGTGGCATTTAAGAATGCAGGAAACATGTTAGCCGGGCACTTATAATCTCAGCTTACTCAGGATGCTGAGACCTGAGTTTCAAGGTCCAAAGTCCTAGTAAAACTCTTATCTCTAATAAACTACTTTTGAATAAAAAAAGCCAGAAGTGGAGCTGTGGCTCAAGTGGTACAGTGCTACCCTTGAGACCAAAGAGGCTCAGGGAACATGCTCTGATTCTGACTTCAAGCCCAGGACCAAAAAGAAAGAAAGAAAAAAACACTAAATATATGAACACCTATGATTATATAGGAGCCAAGACCATTCCGTGCCCACAGACATAAACAGGACAGCAAAGCCTTCTCTTCCTGGCTATTTCGGAATCCTGAGTCCTAAGATTAAGAAGCTTCTCATCATTTCAAGAGCCTTTTCCACACAGGAAAGTAAGGAACAAGTGCTATGGCTGAACTGAGAGCATTTTAAGGATTAGCTTCACTCAGGATAGACCCAGCGTGCCTACTACCCTCGTAATCCCACTTTGCCATTTCTTTCTCTCATAGAGAAGGGCATCTTTGAAAATGACAACCAGTATTTATTAAGGCTTTACCATGTATGGCATTTTACACAAGCACGCGAGCAACTCTATAGTCAGATGTCATTACAGTAGTTTTGCAATTGAAACCTACAAATGTTATAAAAGATTGCACATAGCTACAAACATGGATATTACAAAACTAAACTCAAAACTGTTTACCTGAAAGCAAAGCTCTTTTCATGACCCTGCATTGTTTACCAGGACAGCCATACTTACAAGTTCTGTTGCCTGCACTCTTGGACCCTCATAGACAGGTGTTTGCATGATGGAATGACTTGAAAGGGATTTACTTACAGATGGGCTGTTAAGAGTCAAAGGCATAGTGTGATATATTGGGACTGACTGCAACAATTGAACTGGTAACATCTTTCAGCCCAAGTCAATGAGGATGTCATCTCGAGTCTTCAAGAGGAAGAGCCTATGTGAGTCAGAAATTGAAGCACAGCCCCACCTGAGAGGCTATAGCTGTCTGTCCAAGACAACCTTAGTCTGAAGAGATCTGACAGGAAAGGCAAATTACTCCAACCTTGCTCTCCTCTTTCCTTCCCTTCTCCTACAAGAAACTCATCAGGCATCATTCTGAGAAAGTACAGCAGCCCAGGGAGGTAGAAGGAAGATGGAGATGCCACTGATGCACAGCAAGTGATGCATTACGGCTTTCTTTTTGTTTTGATGAAAAACATAACATTATAAGAGACATTTCTTGCCTTCTTCCAGATTTTCCCTGGAACTCAACTCTTTAAGATCAGCAAATATGTAGATTTCTAAGCTCCTTAAAGAGCCAGACATGTGTCTTTGAAGCTCAGGCCCTGTTCTATGCAGTGAGTATGCTTTGGGTGTGTGTAAAGATGAGCAGAGTGATCCCATGTGCTCAGCAGTCACAATACCATGGAGTGAGAAGGTAAAAGGGGAGTGACATGCACAGCAGGAATGGGGTCCAACTGAAATACAAAGTCAGCCTCCATTCCAAGACCATATTCCAGCCCAGGAAATAGCAATCTCAGGCATACATCAAAGATGATCATCCTAAGCAAAGAAGAAAGCAGGCCTGGGGCTGACAATTAAAAATGTCAAGATAGATCCAAATTGTTAACCTTTCACTTCTGCATTTCCAAAGTGTTGTTGTCAAGTCATTTAAATTCTGTCTACCTGCCTACTTGAAAGTATATTTTAAACATTTATTGTGTCTCTGCTAAAATAGAGCATTTTGCTGTTGTAATCTCAAATGAGTAGACTTTCTTCAAGTGCTTCCTATTCTCCCTTCTAGATGAATGGCAAAGAAAGCCCGCACTGCTAGCTATCTGTCAAGTTTACAGTCCCATTCCTTTATTTATCTGTTTTCTACTTATCAAATGGTTGCTGAATGTGACAAAAACTGCATTATGGTGCATAAATTTCCATTGTTTACACTTGATTGATATTCCCAATATACCTCTTGAAATCAGTTTGGTAATTATTCATACCTCCCCTTCAAAACAAGAAAACAGAGACCACCATGCCGTCAGAGACACCACATGGCCTGAGATCTGAAGGCCAATTAGCCTAATCCATCTTTCACTCACCGAGCTCTGGTCTCTACTTGGACTTGTTCATGGAAACTTGTTCTCAGATAACATTTCATGCCTTTAATTATTTATTTCTTGTTCCTAGACTATAAACTACATGAAGGAGGGCTCTTCTTTCTTTAGATCACTCTCTATCCTGCAGCCTAACGTGTGTACGTGCCACATTTTCTATGTTTGTATTTTGTGGTATTTACTAGCAGAAATTAGTGGTACAAAAGTATTTAATTGTGAAGTGTACAAATGTAGACTCCACTTTGGCAAAGTGTGCACCCATGACCCCCTCTTTACTTGTCTTCATTTTTAAACAGTTTTATCTGGTTTTATCGTTATTTCAGTACACACACACATAACGTACATGACCATCACCATACTTTTCTCCCACTTCCTTCTGATTCCCCCACCCACTGTATACCACTTCAAAATAGTGTTCCTTTTACAAGCACACATTATCATTATTATTGTTGTCACTCTTCTTTTAGGTCTAGTGAAATGCACCACTTTAATCTCTGAATTTATCTCAATCAACTCTACTTCAAAGCATTTTCCTCCAAATAACATAATTTCATTCTTTTTTATTGTTTGTTTGGGTTTTTATTCTTGGTTTTAGGACTCAAACTTTGGGCCTGGTGGCTGTCTCCGAGCTCTTCAACTCAGGGCTACCGTCCTACCTTTGGCCTGGGAATTATCCCTGGGCTCTTCAGCTCAAGGCTACCACCCTACCACTTGAGCCACAGCACCACTTCCAGCTTTCTGATGATTAATTGGAGATAAGAGTCTCTGAGACATTTTAGTACTCAGGCTAGCTTTGAACCATTATCTTTAGATCTCAGCCTCCTGAGTAGCTAGGATTACAGGTGTGAGCAACTGCATCTGGCTCTTTTTTATTGTTGAATAATGTAATATTCCATTGTGTAGATGCAGCAAAAATTTTCTTTATCCATGCATTGATCTGTGAGCATTTAGGCTTATATGATAGGTTGGCTATTATGAAAAATGATACAATAAATATAGGGGCATAGTTATTTCTACTGGTATATTCCTTTATACTCTTTGTACACTTGTGTTTGTGTGTGTGTGTGTGTGTGTGTGTGTGTGTGTGTGTGTGTATCTTTCTGTCACATACCAAGGAGCAGTACAATTAGTTTCATTCTTAGTCGGTTGAGGAACTTTTATTTTATGTACTAATTTCCATAGTGGCTACACTAAATTGCAGTTTTTACCAATACTGTATAAAGATACATTTTCTCCCACATCTACACCAAAACTTGTTTATTTTCCTTATACTCTAACTGCTACTTTTCTCATTTGATAGATGTCCTAAAATCCTCTTGTACCTAGACGACTGACTCTATCTCAAGATTTGGGGGTTGTTTTCCTATTAGCTTATTAAATGTACTTTGATTTCTTTTCTTTTCTTTCGATATATTTTTATTGTAATTAATAGAAGGGTTACATGATATTCACCAGATAGAGGGTGTATTACTTCACAAACATTGATACCCTTTCTCATGTCTTGGTCCCCATTGCTCTCCCCCCACTCCCTCCCCTCATCTTGTTTAAATGTATTTTTCTATGCTTTTAGTTTATACCTCTTTCCTTTTTCTGTGTTCATGACTCATATGTTCAGTCTTTCTGTGGTAGCCCAGAGATCTTTTTTTTTAATTTCAATGTACAGAGGGGTTACATTTATATTCGCCAGATAGAGGGTGCATTACTTCTCACATGTTGATATCACTTCTTACGGTTTTGTCCCCATTTCCTCCCCCCACCTCATTTTTCCCTCCTATTTCAAATGAACAGGCAAGCATTTATATGATATACCAGGTAACAAAGTGGAATATAGTAACAATATGAGATTAAACAAAGGGCAACACAAGAGAAGGGAGAAAAAAATAATACATAAAGAGCAACAGTCACTCATAATTAAGCTCTTGTTACCATGTCCTGGAGGTCTGTTAATTTGGCCTCATCCTATATGGCCTCATGTATCTAGGGTTTGAGCTACTATAATCCTCTGCTAGGAGAGTTTTAGACGTGTACTAATTGTTACAGATGAAGGAAACCATTGAGCCTAAGTTCCTTTGGGTCTGGCTTACTTCACTTAATATGATTTTTTCCAAGTCTTTCCATTTCCTCACAAATGGTGTGATGTCATTCTTTCTGATGGCAGCATAGAATTCCATTGTGTATAAATACCACATTTTGTTAATCCAGTCATCAACTGAAGGGCATCTGGGTTGGTTCCACATCTTTGCGATGGTAAATAGTGCTGCAATGAACATCCTCATGCTAGTAGATTTAGTGTCCTTGTTTCTGGACCTATGGGTAAATGCCCAGGGGTGGAATTGCCTAATCTTTGATAAGGGAGCCAAAAACATAGAATGGAAGAAAGACAGCCTCTTCAACAAGTGGTGCTGACAGAACTGGTTAAGTACCTGCAGAAAGCTAAAGTAGAATCCTTCTTTGTCACCCTACACCAGAATTAATTCCAAATGGATCAAAGACCTCGAGGTAAAAGCAGACACTCTAAAAACTTTACAAGAAGGAATAGGAGATAAACTAGGCCTCTTGGCACAGGTTGAAACTTTCTTAATAAAGACTCAGAAACACAACAAATCAAAGATAACTTGGACAAATGGGACTGCATTAAATTGCAGAGCTTCTGTATGGCAAAGGACATAGCTAGCAAGTTAAATAGAAAGCCCACAGAGTGGGAGAAATCTTCACTAACCATACAACAGACAAAGGCCTCATATCTAAAATATATCTACAGCTAAAAAAACTGAATCTCTCCAAAACTAATCTCCAAAGAAACAACCACCCCATTAAAAGATGGGCCAAAGACTTAAAAAGAGACTGGCAAATATCATGTAACCCTTCTATTAATTACAATAAAAAATATATGAAAAAAAGAGAGACTTCACTGAAGAAGAAATAAGAATGGCCTACAGGCACATGAAGAAATGCTCGACATTTCTGGCCATAAAAGAAATGCAAATCAAAACAACTCTGAGATTCCACCTCACTCCAGTTAGAATGACCATGATCAAGAAATCCAACAACAACAGATGCTGGAGGGGATGTGGCCATGAGGGATCTCTACTACACTGTTGGTTGGAGTGCAAACTGGTTCAACTACTATGGAAAGCAACATGGCAGTTCCTCAAAAGACTAAACATAGAGCTCCCCTATGACCCAGAGATCTTTTTTTAAGTTCTTTTTTATTGTAATTAATAGAAGGGTTACAGTTATATTCACCAGATAGAAGCTGCATTACTTGACATACATTGATATCCCTTTTCACATTTTTGTCCCTATTTCCCTTCTCCCAACCCCTCCCTTCATCTCGTTTTCCCCCTTCTCTTTACTATTTCAAATAAACAAATAAATGTTTATACAATATACCAGATAACAAGGTACAATACTATAACAATATGAGAATAACCAAGGAGCAAAAAAAGAGATAAGAAATAACACAGTACATTAAGAACAACAATCACACATTATAAGGCTCTTGTTTCCATATCCTGGAGGTCCTTTCATTTAACCTCATCCTATATGGCCTTGTTTATCTAGGTTTTGAGCTAATGTAATAATCTGCTGGGAGAGTCCAAGATTTGTATTAATTATTAAAAATGAAGCCCAGAGATCTTGCATGTCCTGTTTGCACTTATTTTTTAAATTTGTCTTCTTGTATATGTTCTAATACATCAATCATCTACCTTGTCTTCAAGCCCTAATATCCTGCCACATTGTTTTCTTTATTTCACTTACTAACTTGCTTGTATTATCTTTGAATTCATTTAGATGTGAATACATCTTTTAAAATGTATTGATCATCCCTACTTTTTTGAGTTTTAGTCTGAGATTCAGTCTATTTCACTAACCTTAGTGGCCACAATTATGAGGTTATTTACTTTTGGAGGATTTATATAGTTTTGTTCTTCCAAATTTCTTGTGATGATGTATTAGAATTTGAGTACCTGTGGCCAAGTAGTCAGTGCCAAGTCTTAATCACCCATTGTCTTTCAGTCCAGATATCATCAGTGCTCAGGTAAAACTGTATAGTGTCAGAGTTGATGTAGTTTCTCATTACTAAACCAAGGGGAATTTCAGAATAGCCACATTTTTGCTTTCATGCACAGGGTACCAGCACTATTCAGAGGGAAACTATCTGACATCTCTTATACTTAGTAGGATGTAAGTTGATGTTATATATGTGCTATGACAGTGGTCCTCCTAAGGGTCAATTGTGCTGATTTCCTCTAACAAACTTGAAGCTTCCTTTCTTGGTGAACTAGAAGCTGCTACTGGCTAGACAGAGCACTGTCTTCAGGTTAGACAAGCTTCTACTTGCTGCCCCCAAATCCATTCTACCCTCGATTTTTGCCTCCCAGAGTTTTGCAAGCATGTGAACCTAGAGATGCACCCCAAATATATCAGGCGGAAGCACTGAATTTTGTACCCTGGTCATGGAGAGTTGAAGGATTCAGGCTTCTACTTGCTGCCCCCAAGTCCATTCTACCTTTGATTTTTGCTTTCCAGAGTTTTGCAAGCATGTGAACCTAGAGATTCACCCCAAATATATCAGGAGGAAGCACTGAATTTTGTACCCTGGTCATGGAATGTTGAAGGATTCAGATGCCTTTCCCATGGGAAAAACGAGTCTTGAGCAGATTGCATGAACCTCAGTTCTTGTTTCCAGAGTGTATACTTCTACCTTTCCTGGCCACAAACCTCTGCATCCAGCAGACAACTCCTGAAAGGTACATTTTATAACAAACAAAATAAGATATGTCTCACCACATCTGAACACATTTATTTCCTATACTCCTATAGAGGATCGTTGAAAAGAAGAAGCTTTAGAAGATTGGCTTTTGTTCAATGCAATAAATAACCTTTTCTGGTTATTTTGGGCTAGAAGTTGTTGCTTCCATAAGTCACAAATAAGCCACCAGTAGGAGAATGAGCTGGTATTTGGAATCACATAAAGAAGGTAGTCAAGGAGAAAAGATAGACTGAGAAAAGAATGAGCAACTATGTGCATGCAATCAGGATAATAGAGCCAGATTTTCTACCATAAATGAAAGAACCACATAATGAAAAGAGAGAAAGCTGGAATATATTCTACAGTCTTCAGAACAACTAGCTTATAACTTTTTTATATATTTTTATTGTAATTAATAGAAGGGATACATTATATTCACCAGACAGAAGGTGAATTACTTCACAAACATTGATACCCTTTCTCATTTCTTGGTCCCCATTTCCCACCCCCAACCCCTGCCCCTCCTCTTGTTTTCCCCCTTCCATATCTGATTTCAAATAACCAAATAAGCATGTATATAATATATCAGATAACAAGGTAAAATACTATAGCAATATGAGATAACTAAGAGGAAGCAAAAGAGATGAGAGAAAATATAGTACATTAAGGACAACAATCACTCATTATGTGCCTTTTGTTTCTATATCCTGGAGGTCCTTTCATTTAGCATCATACTATATGGCCTTATGTATCTAGGTTTTGTTCTATTGCAAATCTCTGCTAGGAGAGCCCAAGGTTTCTACTGATTATGACAAATGAGGGAAACCATTGAGCCTATATTCCTTTGAGTCTGACTTAATTCATTTAATATGATTTTTTCTAACTCTTTCCATTTCCTTACAAATGGGACAATGTCATTCTTTCTGACGGCAGCATAGAATTCCATTGTGTATAAATACCACATCTTGTTGATCCACTCATCAACGGAGGGGCATCTGGTTTGGTTCCATATCTTTGCTATGGCAAATAGTGCTGCAATGAATATCGTTATGCTAGTGGATTTAGTATGTCCTTGTTTCTGGATGATTGGGTAAATGCCAAGTAGTGGAATTGCTGGGTCATAGGGGAGCTCTCTGTTTAGTCTTTTGAGGAACCACCATACTGCTTTCCATAGTGGTAACCAACAGTGTGGTAGTGATCTCTCCTGGCCACATCTCTGCCAGCATCTGTTGTTATTAGATTTCTTGATCATGGCCATTCTAACTGGAGTGAGGTGGAATCTTAGAGTTGTTTTGATTTGCATTTCTTATATGGCCAAAGATATCAAGAATTTTTTTCATGTGTCTATAGGCCATTCTTATTTCTTCTTCAGAGAAGACTCTCTTTTTTAAGTCTTTGGTCCATCTTTTAATGGGATGGTTGGTTCTTTGGAGATTAGTTTTGGAGTGATTCAATTTTTGAGCTGTTGATATATTTTAGATATGAGGCCTTTGACTATTGTATGGTTAGCTTATAATTTTTAATCCCTGGATACCATCCTCCTCTAAAAAGAACCAAAGTTCTTTGTTCTACTTACATATTCCATAAGTGTGAAATTACTTCTAAATTAAGACTAAGGGAAAGGTAGCAGATTTTATTTTCAGTGGGTATACAAGAATGAGATAGTCCAATGTTTTCCAAGCTTTGAAGCACAAGCAAATCTCACATGAGGATCTTGCTAAAATACAGATTCTGATTCAGTAGGTCTGAGATCAACCCAAGATTCTACATCCCAACAAGCTGCTACAGGAAGCCATGTTTGTTCAGCCCAAAGGCTGAACTCTACTGTAAGTAAATCCTGTGGTCACAGATTACTAATAGCAACCTAATTAACATTTAGGAAGCAAGTGACATTATCAGGTATTGTGGCTAAGTGTTTAATGTGTGAGTCTCTAATCCTTAAACACGTGTAATGGATACAGACCAGAAAACACTAAGGATGAAACAACTTGCCTGAAGCCAGGGAGACCAGCCATTTATCAAACACGGGGTTGGCTAGATTTAGGTTATACCTCGAGACCAATTATTTGATAAAGTATGCCTTTATTAAATCTTCCTAAATTTCATCTTTCTACTAGATTGAGAAATTTAATTCTTTTTGTGCCATGAGAAATTAACATGACTACATTACTTAATTCAGGGCCTAGAATAGATAGCAACCAATAAAAAACTCATGCTTCTGAGACTGTGTCCTTCCCCCAGCACTATGTAACAAATGGTGTCCTAATGAATAATTCTCCCTTCCCAATCCCTCAATCCTGTTACCTCAGAGGAGGTGTTCTATAAGATGTACATCTGATAGGCAGTCACAAATAAAAATAATGTACAAGTCAAGGGTGGTGGCTCATGCCTGTAATACTAGCTACTCAGGAGGCTAAGACCTGAGAACTATCGTTCAAAGTCAGCCCGGTACAAAAGGACATGAGACTCTTATCTCCAATTAAATTCTAGAAAAATGGGAAGTAGGGCTTAGCTCAAGGATAGGGTGGTAGCCTTGAGCTGAAGAGCTCAGGGACAGCACCCAAGCTAAGTTCAAGCCTCATGGCCCACAAATAATAATAATAATAATAATAATAATAATAATAATAATAATAATAATGTACAAAATGGCTAAGGCAAATTTAAAAGAATTCAGTCAAGACAAAGAGCCTCAGGCACAGTACACTATCAAAAAATCTGGAAGAGAGAGAGACCAGGAGTTTGGCCTAGTGGTAGAGTGCTTGTCTAGCATGCACCAAGATTGAGGTTCAATTCCTTAGTATCACATACATAGAAAAAGCTGGAAGTGGTGCTGTGGCTGAAATGGTAGAGTGCTAGCCTTGAGAAAGCCCAAGGACCATGCTCAGTCCCTGAGCTCAAGCTCCAGGACTGGCAAAAAATAAAATCAGGAAGATGGGTACTGCTGTTAGTGAGGATTCTTGTTTGGTTAGAGAAAAGGAATGATGAAACCGGAAGAAATCAGCCAGGAATGTTGAATACTAACTCTGTGGCAGCAGTTGCTCTCATGCTTCAAAGAAAAGTCTAAGGAGTTTATCTTGCTTCTTTCTGTAGGTGGCCCAGACAGTCTTGTTGCAAGACAAATCTCTGCTTATTGAACAAATCCTCTTAAACTGTCTGAACATGAACAGACTGCAGCTTTGAAATCCAAATTACAAATCGTAACTCACTGGGAGTAACTGTGATGACTGAATTAATTGGTGAGCACAATTTTCTTGTAAGAACAATGTGAGGAGGCTAACATAAGGATGTATTGCCAAACAGGAAAAGGCTAGTTAGTTAAACACACCTGTCCCACGTAAGATGTTCAGCTTCTAGTGTCTTCATGGTTTAGGTACCTTCTTACCCAGTTCATAATGGAATCCATGTTCCTTCATGCTATATTTACAACTACCCCAGCACTTACCAGAACAGTGTAAATGAATTTTCTATAGTGGTGTATATATTCATGGCTTAATATTTGCTTTTTAAGTAAAACATTTCCCTGCTTTGTACTATTTCTTCAAGATTATCTTCTCTCTACAGTGTAGCGCTTCATTTTACCACGTCTCACTACCACTCTGATTTAAATCTAAGTGTCTGTAGTCCTTTACGCATTATATCTCCCCACCTGCTCTTCTTGGACGTAAATTGGCTGAGCATTGGGACAAAAATCATTCTTTGTTGCTGTGGTTCATCCTTCAGTGAACAGACCCCAAGAATACTTGCTCCCAAACTATTTCTGTTTGCCAACCAGCAGTCAGCCAGCAACCCACCCACCCACCTGATGGTTGGGAAAAGATGACAGAAGGGAGAATGAAAGAAACTGGGGAAGGAGGAGACCAAATCCAATGACCAATAGCTTGGCTGTATTCCAACCTGAGTAATTAGAGTCTGCCTCTATTTCGAACATTTTTCTCATTTACAGCATGCATGCCTCTGTGTATGTTGGGAAGGGGAAGGAAACTGAAAAATCATTTCTTTTCCTCTTTCTTGTTTGCCATGGCTCATTAGAAAGAACTTTAAAATTATAACTGTAATTCTGAGGAGGCATGCAATTGTCTCAGGGTCCCATCTGACAAAGGTTAAGAAAGATAACCATGCAGTTTCTAAAGGTCTCGACAGACACTACGATCTCAGAAAGCTGCCTTTCAAAGCACAGAAAAGGAAAGCTAAAACACACACACAGACACACACACACACACACACACACACACACACACACACACACACACGCATGCATGCACGCACACCATTATCAGAAAAATACTAGAAGACAAGGAAGGGGCCTTGCCCCCTGTAGTTGGCTCCTAACTGACTCATCCATGTTTTGTCCTTGACTTGTCCCTGCTTTCCTGTTCCAAAACAACATCTCTCCAGGTGACATCGGAGACACAGATGGGATCTGAGAGGATCCAAACATGAGTTCTTGTAGCACAGCCAGCAATTTTCTTTAGGCCAGATTGAGCTTTAGCCATTTGATAAAGATTGAGAATTTCATTCAAAAAGGAAGGCGGGATTAAGCTGTGTCACACAAGCGAACAGTTTAGAACAATCCCCTTCCTCAGTGCATCTGAATATCACCCAGTGCTATACCTGAGGGCTTAAAGGTGTTAACATACACCCTCAGAATTCTGCAAGAGATGGCTCTACAATTCTGTACATGACTAGTTAAAGTGTAAGTGCCTCCATTAAATTTGAAGAAAACTTCATGGCACATACATACCAAACATTTGTGTTCATATAAAAATAGTAATGTTTTAAATTAATTACCAGTTATCTAAAATTGATTGCCCACTTTTATTTGTTGTCTTCACCCCTTTCCTTCCACACTTTCTGACATGTTTCAGAAAGCTCAAGTGTTACTCAAGTGTCTGTTAGAAAAAGCAACCCTTGCCCCATGTCTGGGTATCTCATTATGACTCTTGGCCCCTTCACATGTATATAAAAAAATTAAAAGTGAGGAAAATGAACTCTATATGTCTTTGACTTTGTTTTTAGTCTACCTATTTCCTTGTTTTATTCAGCTGTGAGACCAAAAAAAAAAATGCCTGAGAAAAACAACTTCCAGGAGGAAAAAATTATTGTGCTCCATGTTTCAAGGTTCTTAGTTACTGGTTAGTTGGCTCTGTGTTTCTGAGCCTGTGCTGAGGTCATACTGAGGGGAAGGAGGGGGGAGCAGAAGGGCATGGCAGTGGAAAGCTTCTCACTTCTTGACATAGTTCACACACTCAAGAAACCAAGTATACACCCTCCAAACACATGCCCCACTTGCCTTCCTGCATCAACTAGATTCCACTTTCTAATAATAAATTCAATGACAAATTCATCAATATATTAATCCACTGGTCGTGTTTGTGTTCTCATGTGCCAGTTACTTCTCAATACTGTCATGAACTGGGCAGACCGAGACTTTGGGGAAATACAACTTATTAACTTTTGGGAAGCTATTTTATATCCAAAATATAATACTTATGAACTCAAAAGCTCTACAGGAAAGGCAACTACAGTTAAGAGTCAGGAATGAGACTTTGAATAGATTGTGTTGCATTTTTCCTCAATTCAGAATTGAGGAAATGGTTTTGAAAGCTAAATTTTTCTCTTTAAATCAAACTTTTAGAGAAAGAAAATGAAATTAAGATACTCTGAAAAGAAAATATACATCAACTCCCACAAGAGAATAGAATTAATTCTATTGTACAATTATTTCTCTGAACCAGAAGATATTTAATTTCAAAAGACTTGTAGAAGAAATGAGGTCAAAAGGAAACAAAAGCAATCTTAACTTGTAACCCCTAAAGAGTCCTTCTGTCCACGTCCAACCAGGACTATGACACAAGGAAAACTTTCATTGTGATTTAGGCATTTCTGGGTCAGAAACACTGTGTAAATCCCTTCCAAGAAGTCCTATTGCTAATTTATTACATGCTCCATCTAGTTACCATAGCAGAAAACAGAGTAAGAAAGTCATGTTTTAAGAAAGCGAACTTAAGTAGCTCTAATTCCTCATGTATCAAAAGTCTCCATGAAAGACATGGGACAGAGATTTCAGAACAACACAGAGATGCTCTGTTTTTATAAATGTGCCTGCCGTGTGCTCCCATCTGTATCCCATCATGAATGTTGCTGCTAAATCACTAAATGCTCACAGAAGAACTCATACAGTCCAGGTGAAGAAGAAGGGGAAGGAACTCTAGCAGAATTTCACAAGGATTCAGCTAGTCAAGTCAGTGATAGCACAACTGAATACAGTGGCTCATTTAGCTCATGTTGAAAGCCTGACATCTTTGGGCCATAGATATATTGTAAATGTGTATCTTCAGTGCTCTCATTCCATGATATTTTCTTTTTTTCTGACCTTTGGGTTTGAATTCAGGGCCTAGGCGCTATCCGTGAGCCTCTTTATGCTCAAGGCTAGTGCTCTACCATATAAGTCAACAGAGCCACTTCTGGTTTACTCTGAGTAGTTTATTGGACTAATAAGAGTCTCCTGCCTGGGCTGGCTTCAAATCGTGATTCTCATAGCTCAGCCTCCTAAGTAGGTAGGATGGCAAGCTTGAGTCTTCAGTGACTGGTTTCCATATTTTCATTTGTTATCGGAAAGATCAGATTGTATTAGGTAAAGGATTTTGAAATATTTTGACATGATTAATCTACACAAATATTCCCATTCATTTTAGGAAGTTTTCATGTAAACCAGTGCTGGTTGTGTTCCTTTCTTCGGTTATTCAATTTTTATGTCCTTCTTGGGCTTGAAGTCAGACTCACAGTGCACAGCTGTCACTGTTCCCCTTGAATCATGTTTCTGGTTGGGCATTTTGCTGGTTAATTAGACATAGAATCTCACAGACATTTCATCTCAATCTGGTGTGAAAGCATGAGTTCTCAGCTAGGTGGCATTAGCTACCGGCACCTGCCCTAGAATTTTTTTTTTAACAAGCTTTCTTTAAGTATCTATTGTAAACTAAGTACTATGGTAGAGTTAGGGATATTGATTTCAGTCTCTAGCATAGCTCATTTTCCACAAGAAACATTTGACCTTAATTGAGAAATTATGTAAGGGATATATAAAGTATATACGGAGAAATTCAAGTTTCTGGCATTGAATAAGTTGACCGGCAGAAGTTCACTCGGTATACAAAAAGGATGCAAAATGGATGATGAACAAGGATCCAAGAATCAGAAGATTAGGCAGCTATACATAGTTTAGTCACATACACTTTCTGAAAAGAGACTGGCAGATAATGAATGTAAAATCTACAGAAGCATCAGCTGCCATTGCAGGAATGAGAAAGATCAACAATGGCAAGATGCTTTCCAACAGCATGTAGAGACCATGAATGACACCAGTGTACACAAAGCAATAAGAAGAACGTTGAACTAAGTAGATTCTATCCCAGAAAGCCTAAAGAAATGTGCCTGTGTTTGCCTAGGTTGTTTTTTTTTTTAGATTGCGTTTTCTGCAAGTAGGGAAAGAAGGAGGCATAAAAGCACCCTCCATTCAGCCATTAAAAAAAAAGAAAGTATTTTCATATTTACATACTTATCCATAAGATGACCTGTTCCATTCAAATGAAACAACGAGGACTTCTGTAGTGCACACCACTGGGAAGTAAAAGTGGGTTTCCAGCCCCAGGCTGGGTGGCGCCAACCTGATCATTCTTTCCATCACACCATGCAAATCTCTATAAAGGACTTGGTCTCTGTCAAAGCCTTTTCTTAATGTGTTATCCACATGTTCAAATCCTTTTTTTAAGTTAGCAGTGTGGTTCACTTGGAATGTAAACCTTTCTAGTTGACAGAATCATTTGTTTTATCCAACCTCAGGCAACCACACAGCTCCATAGTTATATGCTTAATAGAAAAATGTGTGACCACCAGCCCAAGAGACTAGGGTCTTTACTTACGCTGTCTGACTCTTCGTTTCTTAATTTGGGATTTGAAAAAGTGCAGCATCAGAGCCTCATGGGAGCTTCCTGGAACTACAGTCTCTCTAGATGTGTAAGCCACACTGAACACAGTCTGTACTTTTTCACAAGATTCCCCTTGTGGTTGGATGACTGGACTTTGCAAAATACTGTTCTGCCCGACTCTAAGGATTACTTGTGATACTGATCAAATTACGTATACTCACAATTTTAAATATGAACAAAATAATGTACCCAAACTCAAAATGTGCTTTCTAAAATGCAATTTGTACTACTTGGAACAGAACTCTTCAGATTACTAGAGTAAAACAGAAATGTCACCTCCTCCCACACACACTTATCTTTGCTGCTGTATTAATGCACATTCTCTGTTCTTTGAGAAACAATGTTTGTGAAGCAATGCACCTTCTATCTGATGAATATAATGTATCTCTACTTTTAATTACAATAAAAATATATGAAAAAAGAAACAATCCCCACAAAGTAAAGAAGATGACTGCCAGCAGATCTATAGATTTTTGCCAACCAAGATGGTGTAAACTTCTTTATTTTTTTCTGAGAAAGGAAAATATCTGTGAAAATTCTCCACTTACTTAAGCTTGGGGTCAAAGCAACCACCCACGTTAGTGTTAGGATCATCTACTGGGTGCTGAGGAGCTTATATAGTCTTTAGAGCCAAAGGGGACAGGACTGCCATAAGTAATGACAGCTCTTATTCAAACTACATAGTTATGTTAATGAAGATCAGAGTTTCAATCCCAGTTCATTTATATTTCCATGTGCTCAGCCAAATTGTAGATGTGATCCTGAATCCATCCTTAATGTTGAGTTTCTCAGGAGGGCCGGGAGTTTGGCCTAGTGGTAGAGTGCTTGCCTAGCATGCACAAAGACCCTGGTTCAATTCCTCAGTATCACGTACATAGAAAAAAGCTGGAACTGGTGCTGAGGCTCAAGTGGTAGAGGGCTAAGCCTTGAGAAAGTCCAAGGACAGTGCTCAGGCCCTGAGTTCAAGCCGTGGGACTGGAAAAAAAAAAAAAAAGAAAAAGAAAAGTGTATTTCGGACTGGGAGTTTGGCCTAGTGGTAGAGTGCTTGCCTAGCATGCACGAAGACCCGGGTTCAATTCCTCAGTACCGCATGCATAGACAAAAGCCAGAAGTGGTGCTGAGGCTCAAGTGGTAGAGCTCTAGCCTTGAGAAAGTCCAAGGACAGTGCTCAGGCCCTGAGCTCAAGCCCAGGACTGGCAAATAAATAAATAAATAAATAGAATAAAAATTTTTTAAAAAAAGAATTTCTCAGGAGACACAGAACAAATACTTCAGAAAAAAAAGAAACCATTCTTATTTTAAAAAGAATTAGGAAAGTCAAGGCTGACAATGAATTTGTTAACTCTGAAAATGTGTGAGGAAGACTGGTAAATATCTATTTAATAAACTCTTGGAGAAGAACACTACAAGGGCTGAGAATCTGAACCTTACAACAATTAGGAGTGCCAGAAACAGCGTAATTTTTATTTCAGCTGAACACTTAGTAAAAATCTCTTACAGCCCTAGAGTCAAGAGAGAGGACCACATGGTGGATACATACAAGAAGAATGATTCATGGAGTAATTGAGTATCCATCAGCAGATAGCTACTTCAACCTCAAAAAGGGAGGAATAATTTAGGACATTCTTTACATGTTTCATCTCCTGCTCAATTTTCCTTGCTTCTATCCATTGCATCCTAAAACTTTTTAAATTTTATTATAGGCAGCCTTAAACCAGGCACAGGTATATAGTTCACTGGTAGAACACTTGTCCACTGTATACACATAACTTCATGTCAACTCCACAAAATAAAATAAGGCAACCTTTCTGAAGCCAATGGAGTAGAATCACCAAAAACTCTCCCTAACATCCAATTGAACAGTCCTGCAATTTAAAACCCTGTCTGCATCTTTTTGCTTTGAATGAATGAATGCTTTGATAAATATATATGTATATGTATATGAAATATATTTGTACATTCACTAAAAGAAAAGAATCCTATTATAAAGAGAAAATGATGTTGGACAATCAATCCACAGCAATACACCTTTCCTATAGGCAATCCACTTTCTATGTCCTTCACCTTTTTTATTGAATGCACTCTCATGTACATGAACATTGATTTGAGGTCAAAGATGGAGACAGCCAGGTGCAGTGGCTCATGCCTGTAATCATAGCAACTCAGGAGGATGAGATGTGAGAATCTGGGTTCAAAGCCAGCCCCGCCACTAAAGTCCCTGAGACGCTTATCTCCAATTAACCACCAGGAAACCGGAAATGGCACTGTGGCTCAAGAGCAGTAGCCTTGAGATGAAGAATTCAGGGACAACACCCAATACCCAGGCCCAGAGTTCAAGTCCCACGACCAAATCAATCAATCAATCAATCAATCAATGCACAATACCACAATGGGACAGAAGCAAATATATTACTTTCTGAGTTTTTTTTTATTTACCCATAATATATCTTTTAGGAAAGGGATCTGGAGAGCCACATGTATCCCTTTCTAAAAATAGGATAGGCGTAAATGATGTTTCCTTTCATCAGTAAGATTAGCAAACAAATGCTTTCTGCTTTTATTGACACTTCTTTCTCAGATTAAAAGTTTCTCTATCCAACCAGGACCTCTTCAGATTTGCACACTAACCCAATCTAGGTTAATAAGCATCCTGGTTATTCTTCAAATACATATAGTAGCTGGCCCATCCTTGTTTAGTGGAATTGAGATGAACTGCCTCTGCAGCTGAAATAAAACTACTTCAATGTTACTATATGGATTAAATTAAATCATCGAAGTAGAAACATTTTGAAAACTATAATGTGCTATCAAGTCAAAAGGTATTATTAAGTTAAAAAGTGTGTAATCAGAATCAGATTAAAGAACAATCATATAATACTGTGATTCTGTAACTCTTAAGTGATGAGAATCTTGGAATTATTTCCAGTGTCATGATTATGTGAAATAGGGATGCAAAAAGAAAATCTTCAGGGTTTCTCTCAACATAGAATCTTAACTATCTAACCCTCTTGCTTTAATGTAACCTATTTTTCCTTATCAATTCTATTTCTTCTTCTGGCTAAAAGTTCACATACTGAACATATCTGTTTCTGTCAGACCAGAAAACATGAAACTTTGCAGGCAAGAAAGTAAGCCAGGATTCAGCACTGTTGTCTGCTCAGTGACAGGCACCTCTAATGTTTTGTTTCTTTGTGTCTGGCTTAAGATCACCTACATTGATTAATACTTCTCTCACTTTTCATTTTCTATTTGCAGTCTGCCAGTCCCTACCAATTCTACCTACTTCTGTCCACGCTCACACTGGTGACCCACTTCTCACCTGCTGAGGCCATGCCCCATCTAGTCTCTGCACTCCAGACTTTCCAAAGTTGTTCATCTTGATTGGGTTTCACACATCAATGGGGGTTGAGAGTAACTTCTAAGTGAACCAGAGAGAGCCTTTCTTGCTAACATACTCTGAGTAGGAATCAGAGGCAAGAGTGAAACTCAGCAACGTTCTGAGCACTTTGGGTATAGATGAAAAGTTTTGTGATGTAATGAAGTCCATGTGTGAGAATTACACACTTTAGATTCAAAACTAAAGGCTTTCCTCCCAAGTTCCAGTTTAAAGAATTAAAGCTAGTATAATAATGGAATTATTGACAAAAGGGTGGTTGTGGTATAGGGAAGGTACACATCCTTGGGGCTTTTACTTCCTCAGAAATCTCAGAAAATAAGGAGGTAACACACATTGAAACCAGAAACTAGGTCATATAAAGCCATTTTGAGAAGAGGTATGGGTCTGTGATCAAGGACAGGGTCACCCCTGGATAATCTACAGAAGGGAGCCAGAGATGGAGATTCTCTACCATTCTTCATTACCTAACCTCTGAGTTCCTGGCAGAGCCCCCAGTATTCATGCCACGTAAACCCAACAACCCAGTTGACTCACTGTTACAATCTACATGGGACAGTTTTGGAGGCAGAAAGGATAGAGACTGGTCAATGATGACAAGAGTTCTCAGTATCTTGTTCTCATACATTTCTTTTCCTGTTAAACTGTCCAGAATGGCACAGTACTTTCCCATTTATAACAAGGAAGCAAAATTCTTCTTGAATTTTCTGGAAAAATTTCCTTCTCAAATATAGATGTTGGTCAAGATGCACAATACTCATAAACTAACATGTTAAATTAAAACCTCTTTGTACATATCTTAAAAAAAATAAGATTGGGGCTGGGAGTTCGGCCAAGTAGTAGAGTGCTTGCCTAGCATGCATGAAGACCCAGGTTCGATTCCTTGGTACCACATACATAGAAAAAGCCACATGTGGTGCTATGGCTCAAGTGGTAGAGCTCTAGCCTTGAGAAAGCCCAAGGACAGTGCTTAGGCTCTGAGTTCAAGCTCCAAGAGTGGCAAAAAAAAGAAAAGAAAAGAAGATTAATGTTAATTAAGAGAACCCATTTCTCTTTCTTGTGTCTTCTGTTCCCTAAATGTGGAAAAGAGATCAGAGGAAGGACAGAAATCTTCCTACTTTAATGCCAAATAGGATGACAGCCAGGAATGGTCAAGTAGAACATGAAAAGAGGCTGGATCTCTCAGTGAGATTAAGCACATCAATCTGACTTCTTATTGATGGGGTTCTATCTGTTCTCCGAGGCACCTTTTATACCCCATATCTAAGGGAAGGAGCTATCTTGATGAAATCACTTTCTTTACTGGGCAATGTTGACTCACATGCCCGAACTTTGTGTATGAATGTGGATTTGCAAATGAATATATGTGTATATTTCTAAACTAAACACCACTCATTCATTTTCTGCTTCTATAGAATTTTATTGATTAATCTATGACTAGAGGTTTTGTATTTTTTATTAGAGTTAACTTATGCACAAAGGAATTTAACTGTGATCAAATCCATTCTTTTACTACTACTATTTCTTATTACCATCATCACTTTTAATGAGTTTCATTGTGCTTTTTTCCACACACATATAGTATGCACTGGTTCTCTGGATATATTACACCACCTTATTTTTATCTTTTTCCCCTCTCTTTTCTCATCCTTTGTATTCTGACTTCAGTCAGCAGCCCTCAAGTTTTCAGGAATGTCATCTTACCATTGTCTACCAGCAAGTCATTTAGGGAAGAAGGACAGAATACTTTCAAAACAGTGACTACCACTGATTGAACACTATGTATCAGTGTCAGACACTGAGACTTATTTCTTTTGTCCTGGATTTATGCATTTTATTTATTTACATATGTAAGTATGAGTTTGACAGTCATAGAACTACTTGAGTCATGCTCTTAGTTGCCTAGATTTTTTTTTCATTCCTAGAGCTTGAACTTGCCTGGGTGCTGTTCCCTGATGTTTTGTGTAGAAGACCAGGAATCTACTACTTGAACCACAACTGCATTTCTGGCTCTGTGTGTGTGTGTGTGTGTGTGTGTGTGTGTGTGTGTGTGTGTAGTTTTTAGTGAAATAAAAGTCTCAGACTTTTCTGTCTGGGCTGACTTCAAACAGTGCCCCTCGGATCTCAGCCTTCTGAGTAGCTAGGATTTTAGGTATGAGCCATTGTAGCCAGCTTCTTTATTTTTAATCTTCTTTCATGAATCAGAACATGAAAGATTGGAGAAGCTACATTTCTTGAGTTATCAAGACTCATGGCTGGTTTTCTAGTCTTGGTGATCTAATTTCAGTACCTGTATATATTATGTATTTAAGTGGTTAAATGAATGTTCTCTTGGCCAGGGGCCCATGACTCAGGCCTGTAATCCTAGATACTCAAAAGGCTAAGAGGATCTGGATCAAAGCCATCTTAAGTAGAAAACTCCTCAAGACCATCTCTTATTAGCCAACAGAAAACTAGACTGGACACAATGCTCAAATGGAAGAGTGCTAGTCAAACAAATAAACCAAGTAAGTGCAATTTTGAACATGAGTTCAAAACCTGATCATGACACAAAGCAAGTTTGACTTAAAAATAGTGAAAATAACTGAAACATATATGGGACCACATTCATATCTATATGATCAAACTGACTAACATAAACACAGGCTTGAAATTCCATGATACAGTCCCTTTAGGCATGGTTGAAAATGGAACTGGGAAACGAGGAAATACAAAGTAGAAGAGGGAATGATAGAAAGATGACACTGATCAAGATGTGTTGACATGTATAACAGATCCATAAATAGATATGCTAAATGGAACTCTCTTTGAACATAACAGAAAAGTGGAAAAGAAAACAGGTTATGTGAAGCCAAAACCTATAATCTAAATCTAGCCCCTCTACTAGGCACTATATTACTATGAGTAAGGCAATTCACTTTTCTGTGCCTCAATTTCTGCATACAGAAAACAGACACTATATTTTCTGAAGAATGGGTACTATATTATTTGTGAATATTATTAATCAAAGCACAAACAGAGCTTCACCCATCTGATATCAAATGCTACTTGCTCTTATGATTTGACCCTATGAACTCTTTGTTTACTACGCTTGTAAAAAGAGATGGCAGAGGTAACATCTTCTCAGAGTTAAAGTAGAATGATAAAAAGCACAGGGTCCTGTAACCTCTGCAAAAGTTATTTACTGTCTCTGACTCTTGCTCTTCATACCTCTAAAACGAGGATAAAAATTGGCATCTACTACCCAGTATTTTATGAGTATCAAATGATATAACCTATGGAAAGGATTCATAAACTATAAAGTACTATATAAATCTGTCATTTGATTTCTTTCTCACCAGCTCTCTCCAGAGTTCTGGGAAAAGGCCAGAAGCAATGTTTCCTCTGTTGGAAGCAATTTTCAAAGTATTTTGGAGCCATTGTTTAAAGCTTTCATGGAACTTGTTAAACTCCCAAGACATCCAGTCAGCTGTTAGGTCCATATCTTCGGTATGTCAGGATATTAACACCTTGTACCTCTTATCTTCCACGGTGACCTTGAAATGGCCAATATTTCAGTTTGAAAAATCAACACTCACAATGTAGATACTTTGCCTAATATATCTATTCAGTTAATGTCAGGCCTTTGTCAGGGCACTTACAACAATAACTCAGAAAGTGTTTTCTTCTAGACTCACAACTAGTCATAGGGGCAGGCATGAAGACATCTATTTGCAATACAGTATTCCCAGAAGGATATTCTTCCTGGGAAGGTTTATGCAGAAGAGAGAAATAAAAAAGGCAGCTGACAATTCTCTCCATCCCCCGTCCCAGGAATAGCATAGGTACAGTTTACTATAGGATGTAGTTTTGTCCCACCTGATGGGAGCTGGGGCTGGAAAAGACAAACTGTGTAATTAACTGCAAGTCTATTTGAGTGGCTCAGGACAGGTTGCCCTACCTTAGCATTAAAGGGGTGTGTGTGTGTTTGTGTGTGTGTGTGTGAACAAGGCAAAGAGGCAGACACACAGAGACAGAAACAGAGACAGGAAGGGATAGGAAAATCAAGTTGTATTTGACACTTCACTTAAATATCTTACATCTTCTTGGAAGATTCTGAAATATGTTCAGCCTTTCAGATTTTCTCTACTATCCTCCTCCCTAAATTGGTATTTGACATTTTGGGGGGAGGTGCTGTGGCCTGGGTGTTTTTGTTCCTCAAAACTCATAACTTGACTTCTATAACCCATCACATAGCTCCATCTACAAAATATACTGAATATGTTGTCTATATCCTTTTACAAAATTAGTCATTTCTATGAAAATATATCCAAATACAAACAAAGGTGTTATTTTTGTTGAAAATACGTCTTTAAATTTATACCAAGGTTTTCTGAGGTTTTTTGTTTGCTTGTTGGTCATGAACTCAGGGCCTAAACACTGTCCCTGAGTTCTTTTGCTCAAAGCTAATGCTCTAACACTTTAAGCCCTAGCACCACTTTCAGTTTTCTGGTAGTTAATTGAAGATTATAGTTTCATGGACTTGCTGCCTGGTCTGGCTTTGAAACATAATTCTCAGATCTCAGCCTTCTGCATAGCTAGAATTACAGGCATAAGCCCCCAGTGTGCAGCTTATATCTATGCTTCTAATTTGTGAGGTTAGTTAATAGTGAGTTCCAAAAACACAATACTGCTTTTTAAACAATCGTTAAGTAGTTGTCCAAAGGTGTTGTCAAATTAACAGTTTATGAATACACTATATTTTGATCAATGTCACCCCACTCAACATTCTCACCTATCCCTATTCTTCTAACCCACCACCTCCCTCAGACTTCTTAACTTCATAGGATATGCAGTGGATTCCTGATTGCATTCTCCCCTTCCCATCTTCATTCATCCACCCTTTCAGGTACCCACTTCCTGGTGTTGGCTTTGCTGAACTCTGACTTTTGCTTTTCAATACGTTTTCTCTTATAAATAAGTTAAATAATTTAGACAAAGTGAAGCCACCTGGAGGTTCTCCATTCTTTACCTCCTCCCCTGACTTGGAATCAAGGGCTATTAATTTTGTGGGAGTTGTTTTTTACCCAATTTCACATTTTATTTGTGGTAAAATTGTACAATGTGCATTACTTTTAATATAAATGCTCTCAGAGTATATGTAATAGTTTCTAAGGGACCTTGGTCTTTTATTATGTTACAATATTCTGATAAAGTCATGTTGTATAGACTTATTTCACTATTTTTCATTATTACTACTGTTGTTGAGTTTTCCATTACTTCTAATGCCTGTATAGTATTCAACAATATGAAACTACTACTACTCATCATTATTATCCTCTCCTTTAGCTTATGTTTATTACCCCCTCTTTGTGTTCATTCTTTTTTATGTTTATTTAGCATCATTATATATCTGTTTATTTGTTTATTTGAAATAGGGAAGGGAAGGGGAAAATAAGATGATTGGGAGGGGTGGGAACAGGGAAAGGGAGACGAATATAACTGTAACCCTTCTATACATTATCCTGACAATAAAATACAATAAATAAATAAAATACATTAAAAATAAAATAAATCAACTTGATTTTTTCAGGGCTATAGAAATAATTCTTATTTATTAGCATAATTTTTTTTGTGAGTCATGGGGCTTGAACTCTGGGCCTGAGTTCTGTCTCTGAGCTCTTCAGCTCAAGACTACAGCCCTACCCCTGAGCCACAGCCCCACTTCCTGTTTTCCAGTGATTAGCTGGAGATTAGAGTCTCATGTTCTTTAGTGCTTGGATTGGCTTTGGACCAGGATCCTCAGATCTCAGCCTCCTGAGTAGCTAGGATTACAGGTGTGAGTCACCACACATGGCTGCATAAATCTATTTTCTTAATCATATAAAAGGATTTCATTATATTTACATAATGCACATAATGACTGTTCATCAAATTTACCACCTCTACTACTGTGTTTTATCCCCTCTCTGCTCCCTACCATTATTTTAATGGCTTCATTATGCTGTTTTGTTGATATTTTGTTCTATTACTCATTTTCTTATCTATTCACCTTGTGAGATTCATTATTTCCATGTTTTTATGCTCTAGTCATACATTTCTTTACTTTGTGTTTGTCATGGGAAGTTTTTATTTATTCTTCAGCTAGAAAAGGTAGCTCTACTGGGTATAATAAGACACATTGGACATTATTTTCTCTTTTTTTCATATATTTTTATTGTAATTAATAGAAGGATTACATGATATTTGCCAGATAGATGGTGCATTAATTCCCATACATTGATACCTTCTCACATGTCTTGGTCCCCATTTCCCTCCCCCCACCCCTACCCCTCATCTTGTTTTCCCCTGTTCCCTATCCAACTTCGAATAACCAAATACAAATATATCTGATATATCAGGTAACAAAATGAGCTACTGTAACAATATGAGATAACCAAGGGACAGCAAAAGAGATGAGAGATAACATAGTACCTTAAGAACAACAATCATTCATTATATGGCTTATGTTTCTGTATCCTAGAGATCCTTTCATTTAGCGTCCAGGATCAAGAAAACTAATAACAACAGATGCTGGAGGGGATGTAGCCAGGAGGGATCACTACTACACTGTTGGCGGGAGTGCAAACTCGTTCAACCACTATGGAAAGCAGTATAGCAGTTCCTCAAAAGACTAAACATGGAGCTCCCCTATCACCCAGCAATTCCACTACTTGGCATTTACCCAGTCATCCAGAAACAAAGACATACTAAACCCACCAGCACAACAATGTTCATTGCAGCACTATTTACCATAGCAAAGATATGGAACCAACCTAGATGTCCCTCAGTTGATGAGTGGATCAACAAGATGTGGTATTTGTACACAATGGAATTCTATGCTGCTGTCAGAAAGAATGACATTGCCCCATCTGTTTGGAAATGGAAAGACTTAGAAAATATCATATTAAGTGAAGTAAGCCAGACTCAAAGGAACTTAGGCTCAATGGTTTCCCTCATTTGTCATAATCAGTAGAAACCTTGGGCTCTCCTAGCAGAGATTTGCAATAGAGTAAAACCAAAGGCCATATAGTTGGACGTTATTTTCTTTCAGGGCTTGAAATACATACTTTTGTACCCTCTTTTGTCGCTTCTGCTTCGACCAGCAAGGAAGACGCGACACAGGATTCTTCTCCAAGTAGTTTATTCAGGAACCCTTAACAAGCTTCTTCCTTTCTCCTTCTTCCTTTTTCTTCTCCCTCCCCCCCCCCCCACTATCCCCGGTCTTATATGACCTCCGCCTGGCCAATCCTGAAAAGCCACGTAGGAGATGCCAATAGGGCCAACTACGCAGAAGCAAGCCAGAAGCCAAAACTTAGCCATATAAGGAGTTGTTTTTCACAGAGAGCACTCGCCATCGGGATGGTGGATGGCGGAAACCGGCGTCATCTTTAAGGCGCGGCCCTCGCAGCTCCCCACACTCTTTGATTTTATTATTTCTGCTGTCATCCTGATGTTGAAGCTTCCAAAACTCTTTCTTTATTCTGTATACTTACTGTTTTCACTACAATATGTACTGAAGAATTTCTTTTCTGATAATTTCTGCTTGGTATCTTAAAAGCCTCCTGTATATGGATGACTATATCTAAAGATTTGGGAAGTTTTCTGGGATTCTTTTGTTTAATTTGTTTTTTATATCTTTAAGATGAATCTCTTCTCCCTCATCTATGCCCATGATTTATACTTTGGGTCTTTTATTTGTGACCTACTTAAATACTTTTTTTTCTTTTTCTTTTTCTTTTTTTTTACTTTTTAATCTACCTCTGAATGTCCTAATTCCTCTACCTACTAGTCAGGCACTTGTATTGTCTTCAATTTGATCTGTCTATTGAAGAATCTACTAACTGATATTTTTATTTGATTCACTGAACTATTTAACATATTTAAATTTGTTCCAGAGTTTCTGTTTTAATATTTTCACCATTCATATATCTTTTTTTGCCAGTTCTGTTTTTCTAGTTTTAGTGATGTAATTTCAGTACCTATATACATTATATATTTAAGTGATTAAGAATATGTTTTCTTGGGACCAGGAGTTTGGCCTTGTGGTAGAGTGCTTGCCTAGCAGGCATGAAGACCCAGGTTCAATTCCTCAGTACCACATACACAGAAAAAAGATGGAAGTGATGCTGAGGCTCAAGTAAAAAAAAAAAAAAAAAAAAAAAAAACCAATATGTTTTCTTGGCCAGGGGCCTTTGACTCAGGCCTGCAATCCTAGATACTCAAGAGGCTAAGAAGATCTGGCTCAAAGCCATCCTAAGTAGAAAACTCCTCAAGACCATCTCTGATTAGCCAATAGAATTCTAGACTTGACACAGTGCTCAAGTGGAAGAATGCTAGTCAAACAATAACTAAAACATATATAGTACCACATTCATTTCTGTATGGTCAGACTAACATATACACAGGCTTGAGATTCCATGAGGTAGTAGTCCCTTTAACAGTTTATCAAATACCATTATGATAAGAGGATTAAGATTGAAACAATGAAGCAAGGAATGGTGGGAGAATGAGATTTATCATCAGATTCAGATAGGCATGGTTGAAAATGGAACCGGGAAACTTGAGGAGATACAAAGTAGAGGAGGGAATGATAGAAGGATGACTCTGATCAAGATGCATGAATATGTATAACAGATTCATAAATGGATGTATTAAACTGAAACCCCTTTGAACACAATAACAGAAAAATGGAAAAGAAAACAAGTTATGTGAATCCAAAGCCTAAAACCTAAATCTAGCCCCTCTACTAGGCACTCTATTACTACGAACAGGCAATTCATTTTTCTGTGCCTCAATTTCTGCATACAGAAAATGGACACTATATTTTTTAATGAATGGTCACTAAATTAAATCATTTGTGCATATTAATTTTCATTTGTACTGATTTCCTACTTTCTCCCTAAGGAAAACCTAAGTAATATAGATGTGAGACCTCTCAGAGACTTGTCAAAGACATGAACATTTAGCAAAGTGCTAGTGGCTCATATCTGTAATCCTAGCTATTTAGGAAGCTGAGATCTGAATGTCATCTTCAATTAACCACCAAAGTACCAAAAGTAGAGCTGTGACTCAAGTGGTAGAGCCTTGAATTAAAAAGCTAAGAGATAGCACCCTGAGATGCCCTGAAAGAGATGTTTTGAGTTCAAGACTCGGTACTAGTACAAAAGAAAGAATAAAAAAAATGGTTGGGAGATAATAATCTCCAAAGGAAAGGCATTAAAATATTAAAAGGTAATTGTTCCTTAAATAATAGTGCATTTTTCTTACTTATTCCTCTTGCTATCTTTTCTAAATTTTCCCAGACAATATTTATAGAATGCTTATTTTGTACAAGACACTGTTTTAAGCACATTCAAAGTGTTATTCATTTTGTCCTCAAAGCAAACATAAGGAAGGTCCTGTCATTGTCACTGACACATACATAGACTAAATACTGCATCTGTGAAGATTATAGCACAGATTCCAGAACTCAGCTATTGTGCCTCAATACTGTCAATGACAAGTATTACTTTTATAAATTGATTAATAAAAATAGCATGTATTAATACCAAAGAGAGTTCCACAGCACTGGATTCCCTGTGTTACTCCTCTTCTTGTACTCTATCCTTCATAGTTCAAAGGCACACTTAACCACATCCAACCTTTTCCTCAACCTCATTCCTGACCAAAAAGTTAAAGATACAAGCCACAAGAAACCTAGAGGTTTAATGGTCTTTTACTCTTACTATAATTCATTTTCATTAGCTTTGTTTTCTATGAAAGACATCTTGTGCAAAACATATACGATAATGTCCTTGTTAGATCCTCTGTACAATATACTTATTAGCAAGTTCTTATTTTATGAAGTTCCTCAAACCCCACTCTTTATCTGATGGCTTACATATCCTAACACAAGTCAGAATAGCTGTATCACTCAAAAGTGACACACAATTCCCAGGGCAAAGCCTCTATGTTTAGACTCCCAGCTCCTTAACAGTGGTAGCAATGACTGAAAATCACCATCAAAGAACATCAACAGATTGCATTACAATCTGTCAATCGTTCTCCAGAGAGAGAAACTGGCAACTTGTTATATTAAAGAACTGCAACCAAGCATCTGGAATATGGCAGTATGCATCAGTTTTATGTGAACTGGAGTTTTAGCAATTTATTATCCTGTACTTTTTGACATAATTTCATCCACAGCATTTCTAACACAAAGGTGCATTCCAAGTGAACCACAATTGTTACTTAAGCCATACTTTGTAGAATAATGTCATATTTACACATAGGTTGATTCCATAAAAATGAATAATGTATCTGCAACTTTTAAATTAGAAAATAGCTGCATCCTTCATTTGCTTCATGTCAGCAGGAGAATTGAAATAATGTCCTAAAACATTGGTGTCTGTCTAAAATCTTGTTAAGTAACATTGTTCATTGTTTTTATGGAGAGCCAACAGAGTTTAGACCTGAATTTACTGTCAAAATCGTTTTTTTTTCTCAAATCTATAACTAGAATGATTTTCTTGTAAATTAGTTGCATATGAAAATGCTACTAATCTTTATAGGTTGATTTGTGTCCCAAAAACTTTCTTGGTTGGTTCATTTGTTTAAAAGACTTTTGGTGGAAGTCTTAAAATTTTCAACGTAGATGGTACATATAAGGTCATGTCATCAACAATTAGAGACAGTGTAAGTCCTTCCTTTCTAATTTGGCTGCTTTTATGTTTGCTTTAGAAATCTTTTATATTTGATCACCACATGTAAATTGTACATATTAATGAAAATCCGGGTGACATAATATGCTCTGATCAAATACAAACTCCTTTTCCTCATATGCATATACCCTCTCAATCTTTATGATGCTGCTAAATTAATATTTTTAGCTTCTACTTATGAAAGAACATGTAGCACTTTTCTTTCCATGACCAGCTTAATTGACAGTGTCTTCCTGCTGTGCTCCTCAGTCCTGAGATGATAGAATTCATTCTTTGAGGCTGGATAATATTCCAAATGTCCATATACCACATTTTCCTTCTTCTTTCATTTTTTGATAGGCGCCATATCTTAGCTATGATTAATAATGCCAGAGTAAACATGAACATGCAGGAAATCTTTCATATTCTCATTTCATTTGCTATGGATATTTACCCAGAAGTGTATGTATGGAAGATAAGGTCAACCTGTTTATCGTATTCTGAGGAACCTCCACACTGCTGTTTTCAATGGCTATAGAAATTAAATTTTGGCTAGTAGTGTGTCCTTTTGCTCTATATCTTTACCATAATGTCATTTTTGTTTTGTTTTCTTCCTTTGTACTTGTTTAAAACAGTTATTGTAACTGAGGTGTAATGGTACTTCCATGTGGCTTTTATTTGCATTTCTATAATATCTAATGATACTGATTCATTATATATTGTGAGTATTTGTATTTTCTCTTTAGAGAACTATCATTTACCCAATCTTAATCACAGAACTTGTTGAGTTTTTTCCTTACTAATCTTAAAAAATCCTTACATATTTGGAATTTTAACAATCTGTCAGATGGGCAGTTGGCAGATATTCTCTCATTCTTTTCCTTCTTTTCTTTCCTATGTTGTTCAGAAGCTTTCTAGTTTGGTGAAGGCCAGTATGTTGATTTTTGCTTTACTTTCTATGCTTTTAGGAAATTGCCTAGAAAAGTCATTGCTGAGTCTATGTCTCTGTTTCCATACATTTTCATTTAATAATTTCAGAAATATTGAAATTATTAAATCTAGGTCTTTGACACACCTTGAGTTGATTTTTGTACTGGCCAAAATATAGAGATCAAGTTTCTGCCATGAACATGTAATTTTACCTATGCTATATGTTAAAAATGCTGTCTTTTATTCAATGCATGACTTAATTGGTTCTTTGGACAAGTATCAATTATCAATAGATGTGTGACCGCTTTTCTGGGATCACTATTCTGTCCATAGTTTGTTTCTTACAAGGATTGCTTCTTCTGATGACTTCTAGTGCCCTCCTACCGTTATCCAATTATCTCAAAATGTACCTACATACTTGTTTCTTTGGTTCTTCTTTGTGGAATAAGACTTGAGTGCTAGGTGGCTATTTTACTACAGAGAATCCCTTTCCTTTCTTTTCCTCATCAGATTGTTCTAGCTAGAACTTCTCATACTATATTTAATGCAAAAAGCAAAAGTAAGCACCTTCATCTTATTGTTGATTTTAGAGTAAAAGCTTCCAGATTTTCACCATCAAGTATATTAGCCCTATATATGTCATATACAACCTTAATTATATTCAACTACATTTCTTCTAGAATTACATATACCTATATATTCTTTCTACTATGATTCCAATTTCAACAACATTACGCTAAGTGAAATAAGTCAGCTTCAGATAGAAAAGTCTTGTATGATCTCAGTAAAATGTGTAAATCTAAAAATGTGCTTATAGAAACAGGAGAATGGTGGTTGCTAAGTACTGGAGGAATGGTGGAGATGATACAAGGGTACAAAGCTTATTATACAAGAGAAGTAGTTTTGAGGAATTAATGTAAAACATGGTGAGTACAGCTAACAATGCCCCATTATACACTTACAATTTGCTAAGAGAATAACTTTAACCTTCTTATCACACAATTAAAAAAATAGTAACTATGCAAAGTGATAAATATATTAATTAACTTGCTTGTAATAATTTTTCACTGTATAGACATTTCACTATACAGATATATGCAACTAGATATAAGCATCAGTAAGTATATGAACATAACTATACATATAAGCATCATACTGTACACCATAAATATATGCCATTTTTATTTATTAACAATGATTCAAAGTTGGAGGAGGACGATGAAGAATTTTTAAAGATGTATTATTAAGACTGGGAAAGTAGAGCACTATTGTTGCAAGTACAAGGCCCTGGGTTTGATTCCCAGCACCACACACACACACGATACATTAGTAAATAAATGCCTATAAATTCAGCATCTGAAAGTACCACAAACCATATTAATGGTCTGCTTTCATAATTTTGACATATTTTACTTCATTTAGTATCATATTTACTTTCTCTGTTTTTACAACAAGGGGCACTAGTGCTCAGAAGGGGGTGATTTTACCCAGACCACAAAGCTAGTAAGGAGCATATCCAGGAAGGAAACAATTCACAATTTTCAGTTTTCAGCTCCACTGTCCTATCATTTTTCCACTATGCTACAGTGGTTTTACAATCATTTATTATCTGAGCATGAATTCAGAATATAGTTAGTCTGTGTCCATTAGATTTCAAGAATTATGGTAAGTCCCATTCTTATAAGTGGTAAATAAACATCTTGCCTTCATGAAGCTATTGAACAAGTGCACTCAAAAATCTCAGCTTAAATCTTTTTTCTTCTGTTATGCCTGCCTTCTTCTACATAAACATGACTAATTTTCTCTTTCAAGAATCTAGAGCACATTAAGTTTGGTGCTTCAAGAGAACACAGCATGTCGTGACACAGTTTACTATGTCTCAGACAATAGCTAAGCAAGGTGGCCTACAGCTGCACACGACTTTCCCAAAGGCCTTGAAACATTTGCCTTGCAACTGTCACAAAGCCAGAGGATATACTGGAAAGGAAGGAACATACAAACCAGAGGTGACTGTCACTTTAAAGGAGGCAAGGAAGGGCATGCATACCACTGTAAGTCAGTGAGACTGCTGAACAGGAAACTCAAGCAATACACAACAGAAGCAAATGCATTTAAAACACATTTAACTCTGGAACGAAATGGAGTCATTGAAAGTTGCCATCATCTTCTTTCTCGCATGAATAACTTTTACTTCAACAGGATGACATCTTCAGCAAACATTTTTGAATGCATTATTTTGCTGGTTTATTGTTACTGAAGTTTAACACTTTTTTTGCCACAGTCTAAGAACTTTGTCCTGAGGGTAACATATAAAACCTATGAAATCTTGAGTAAAGTCCATCTAAATTCCTATAAAATTTTTGTTCCTCTGATACTGAATTATCATAGCTTTGAAAGTACTAGGCAATTATCAGTCCTCACCAGTGTTACTGAAGGAAAAAAAACTGAGCAATCAAATATAGGTAAAAAAGGTTTAAGACAATATAATATATAGAGCTTCAGGAAGAAAAAGGCATGCTTAAAGAAGATGACATCCTTTCTGAAACTAAAAGAGATATTTAGTGATTTGTTCCTGGGGAAGATTGATTTGGGGTGACTGAATTTAATATTAAAATAAGAAATCATTAAGCAGAAAAAATCGGGGCACACCTGTAATGTCAATTAATCAGAAGACAGAAACAGGATTGTAAACTTGGCCATATCCATTCTCCATAATTGTTTCCAGTAACCATTATCCATAGTTTTTCTTTTTTGGTTAAGGCAGCTAATGGGGTCTTCTCTGAGGTTCCCTGTATTTACTTACAAAATTATTCTTCCTGTCTGCAGTCAGACCTTCTGATAACCATCACTACTACTTAGCCTTCCGGGCTGGCCACCTGCTTGTCATTCACTGGGCCTATTGTTCCAAAGAAATACCTGCTTTCTGAGCTGTATGGACTTACAGCTCACATATTTGATACGCAAGACAAAAGGAAGACATTTAATAGGCAGAAAGAAAACAACAATGCTTCTGTTAAAAAGATTAACATTACACATTCTATGTAAACATGTTTTCTTCTGGAGTGTTCCAGGTGCAGACCAGAAATAGAATTTTGACAAGTATTTATTAACCTCCAACTTTATGCCAGATACTTGACTATGTGCTAAGAACACAGCTATAAACAAGACAAATGGGATCTTTGCCCTCACAGAATTTGGCATCTAGGGAACAGACAGGAAAGAGAAATGTCAAACAATAATTAAACTTAAGTGTGAGGCCAAAGTGGGTAAGGACCAGGGCTGACAGTGTGAACCAGAGATAGCCATCTATATGAGAAATACATTCCTTCTATTGTGGGAGATTGTGCTTCTGAAAGTATCCGGTAAAGAGAAGAACTCACCTGCAAATTGTTATTGTTCCAGTACAAGACTAAGCATGGAAAAACAAAGTTTAGGAAACACAAAGTTGGTAAATACTATTTGAAAAGGGGGAGCATGGAGAGGGAATAAGATAGCATAATAACCGGGTGCCAGTGACTCACGCGTGTAATCTTAGCTACTTTAGCAGGTTGAGATCTGAGGCTCATGGCTCAAAGTCATTCTGGGTACCAAAGTCTGTGAGACTCTTATGTTCAATTAACCACTAGAAAACCAGAAGTGGTGCTGTGGCTCAAGTGGTGGAGTGCTAGCCTTGAGCTGAAGAGCTAGCTCAGAGGCAGTGGCCAGGCCCAGAGTTCAGGCCCCATGACTGACCAAAAAAAAAAAAAAGCACATAGAGCAAACGTTCAAACTACATTATATACATCTTTGGAAATATCAATATGAAACCCCTAGAAGATGGGCCAAAGACTTAAAGAGAGTCTTCTCTGAACAAGAAACAAAAATGGCCTATAGACACATGAAGAAATGCTCAACATCTCTGGTCATAAAAGAAATGCAAATCAAAACAATTCTAAGATTCCACCTCACTCCAGTTAGAATGGCCAGGATCAAGAAAACTAATAACAACAATGCTGGAGGGGATGTGGCCAGGAGGGATCACTACTACACTGTTGGTGGGAGTGCAAACTCGTTCAACCACTATGGAAAGCAGTATGGCAGTGCCTCAAAAGACTAAACATGGAGCTCCCCTATCACCCAGCAATTCCACTACTTGGCATTTACCCAATCATCCAGAAACAAAGACATACTAAATCCACCAGCACAACAATGTTCATTGCAGCACTATTTACCATAGCAAAGATATGGAACCAACCTAGATGTCCCTCAGTTGATGAGTGGATCAACAAGATGTGGTATTTGTACACAATGGAATTCTATGCTGCTGTCAGAAAGAATGACATTGCCCCATTTGTTAGGAAATGGAAAGACTTAGAAAAAATCATATTAAGTGAAGTAAGCCAGGCTCAAAGGAACTTAGGCTCTATTGAGCCTCATTTGTCATAATCAGTAGAAACCTTGGGCTCTCCTGGCAGAGATTTGCAATAGAGCAAAACCTTGATACATAAGGCCATATATGCTAAATGAAAGGATCTCTAGGATATAGAAACATAAGACATATAATGAATGACTGTTGTCTTTAAGGTACTGTATTATCTCTCATCTCTTTTGCTGTTCTTGGTTATCTCATATTGTTACAGTATCTCACTTTGTTACCTGATATATTGGATATATTTGTATTTGGTTATTTGAAATTGGATAGGGAAGGGGGGAAAACACGATGAGGGGTAGGGGTGGGGGGGAGAGAAATGGAAACCAAGACATGTGAAAGGGTATCAATGTATGGGAATTAATACACCTTCTATCTGCCAAATATCATGTAACCCTTCTATTAATTACAATAAAAATATATGAAAAAAATATGAAACCCCATGTAAAATTTATTCATGCCAATTTTAAAAAGTATACAATTTGGGAAAAAGTGTTTCTTTTGTTTGATTTAGTTTTAAAACTAGAGTTTATAGTTTCTGTGTGAATGTAAGATAGATAGATAGATAGATAGATAGATAGATAGATAGATAGATAGATGATAGATAATAGATAATTTGGTGCCAGTATTGAGGTGTGAACTCAGGGCTGGGCTACCATCCCTGAGCTTCTTTTTGCTCAAGGCTAGCACTCTATGACTTGAACCACAGCACCACTTGTGGCTTTCTGTGGTTATTTGGAGATAAGAGTCTCACAAATGGGATTTCTAAGCTGGCTTTGCACTGTGATCCTCAGGTCTTAGCATCTTGACTAGCTAGGATTATAGGAGTGAGCCAGGATTACCCAGGTATTATGTATGTTTCTTATTCATTTTTTAAGTACCATGTATTTTAATTTGGTTTTGATTGACCTGTGATAAGTTGTAAAGAGAACATTCACTCTGCACAAAGGTGTTAAGAAGCACTGCTTAGCAGGGACTCCATTTTCTACACTCCCATGGAATCTAGGAAGAGCTAGGACAATCTCAGATTGTATTCCTCAGTTGTGAGTAGGGTATGGGCACCATCTCTGGGCCAATGTGGTTATGAAGTGATGATCTTTTCTCACATGCTTCCTGCTTCCTGATGCTATCACCAAGACACAGATGATGTCAAGGTCTAAGGAAAAACTTTCATCATGCATGATCAGAACTCCTAAACCATCATGTGAAAACTACCAATTGGATTAAAGACATATACATTATGTGAATGCTATGGATTGGAATTTTGTCCTCCAAAGAAGACATGCTGAAGTAATAATCCCTAGTGTCATGAAATATAATATTACCTGGAATGATGGGTTTGCAGATGTAAATGAGTTATAATGTTACTCAAATGGACCCCCAACTCAATATTATTGATGTCCTCTGTAAGGAGGAATTTGAAGAAAAGACATATGCACGGAGGGAATGTAGTGGATGGCATTCAGGTGGATGACAGACATGTGTAGCAAATCTGAACAGCCAGTGCTCTGAAGAAAAGCAACATCCAGTGTGGAGAGCATGGCCTAGTGGTAGATTGCTTGCCTAGTGTTCATGAAGCTCCGCGTTCAATTCCTTGGTGCCACATATACAGAAAAAGCTGAAAGTGGTGCTGTGGCTCAAGTGGTAGAGAACTAGCCTTGAAAGAGCACAAAGACAGTGCCCAGGTCCTTAGTTCAAGCCCCAGTATTGGCACGGGGGGGTGGAGAATCCAGAGAGGGTGGGAGGGAAGGGAAAGGAAAGGAAAAGAAAGGAAAGGAAACGAAATGAAACGAAAGGAACAACATCCAGCAACGGTTATTCAATCCATTGCAGAGACAGAATTGCACAAGTTGACCAAACACAATCTAATACACAGAGGCAGCTTTTCTGCAGGTGACCACTATGTAGTCTTGTCATAAAAGACTGGAAGAAATAAAAACAAGGAACATCCTAGACTCAGTCTCTATGCATTACAGAGCAAAGCTATGGTTGCACTAGATATTAGTAATAGAATATTCGTACCTAGTTATGATTTATTATAAACTAAAACATAATCATGCTCAAACTATGTATGAAGTAAATAAGCTATCCATGGTTCTCATTTTGTAGTGTGGAATCAGTTATTTTCAAGTAACTTTTCAATTATCTTCATAAAACCTCTAATAAAGCTCCTTAAATAGCATGAATAAGTATTAATAATATCCTGATGATGTATACTCTATTTGCAGTTGATTTAAACATTTTGTAATCTAGATGGTAAAAGAGATAAGTCATTATTCCCATTCAACTTTTTGTGTGTGTTGGGGGGGTGTCATGGGGCTTGAACTGAGCCTGGGTGCTGCCCCTGAGCTCTTCAACTCTAGGCTACCACCCCACTTCCCATTTTCTACAGGTTACCTGGAGATAAGAATCTCAGTCTCTTTTGTGTCCAGGCTAGCTTTGAACCTTGATTCTCAGATATCAGCCTCCTGAGTAGCAAGCATTACAGGCGTGAGCCACCATGCGTGGCCCAATCCACTTCTTAAAGTACTCTAAAAATACATTCATTTCTGGATTTACTATGTGCTCTTATATTCATCCTTTGCACCTTGTTCACTTTGTTATGCCTTCATTTGCATCCTGTTGTTTTTTTCACAAACCAAAGAGTTAAGTTTTCAAGACGAGTACCCCAAAGGCCAACCCCATGTAAAAGAATTAGTCATTATTTTCATGCATGCAGGACAAAGTTTGGTTTCCCCCTCACTGTTGACATAACACTTTCTTCCACACTCCCACCTCATAGCATGCACGCCAAAAATGTTGATCTCACAAATGAGAGACATTTGCTATAATAAGTGAAACAAACAGAAGAGGTTATTGTTTTTTAAAATTGGGGAATCTGGAACTTTTAAATTCTGCCTCAGAAAATCAGCCAAGGCTGAAGCAAGCTGTGCATATGAATTTCTTGGATGAAGACCACCTGTTCATAGTGAACTCCAACTAATAAATCTGTTCCCTTCAAATTTTCTTCACTGTGACTTTCATCACGTATACAAACACATAACCTGGATACTTCCCAGAAAGGGAGGCAGGAAGGATGAAAGGGAAGAAGACAGGAAGAAGGTAAAGAGGAAAAGGGGGAAGGAAGGAAGGAAGAAAGCCATGTTTCTCGGTCCTAAGGTCCATGGTAAAATGTTGCTTTTCAGGCCTTATTTTCTGTTATATGTATCCTTAATGCTTACAAGAAGGCTTTAAAAACAAGGCTTTGAATAAATGCTTCCTGAATTGATAAATTTATATTTTGAAAAGATAGATAAAATATTTGTCTTATAAGACACAGATACCTACCATCAAGTCATAGATGGCTAGCACATTTTCTAAACTGATTTCAGATCCATTTTTGAGTCAAAAGTTAATTAAATATATTGATTCTTAGATTCGTTTTTTTACAGATCATTTATCCCTTCAAAATTTTAGAAAGCTGAACAGTACCTTTAAGAACTCAGGATAGAACTTGGTTGATTTTATTAGATAAGTGAACAAATTGTTCACACACTTATGTGTATGGTATTGCGTGTGTGTACATTTTTCAAAACAACAAATATGGGCTGAAAATAGTGGCACATACCTATAACCCCAGATTTTAGGAGACCCCAAAGGATTGCCAGTTCAAGTCCAACCTCAGATACACAGTGAGACTCTGTCTCAAAAATATGTGTGAGTGTGTGTGAGCATGAGTGTGTGTTTGTGTGTGTTAACACATATAGGCCTTGAAAGCAGAATTTCAGTAATTCAGGTATGTTTTTCAGTGTAACTCAATCAAAGAAGTATTTCAGGCAATATAGACAAAAATTATGTTTATCAAAAAGATAAATGCCTTATTGGTAAAAAAATTCTATGCATTATAAACTTTAAGAGCTAAAAATTCTCAGAAATCCATGGATTATACAAATTTATGCAACTGTTTTTCTTATCACTCAATTGTTTCCATGGCAACATTAGCATTAGATTGTGTATATGCTACCTTGAAGACACAAAGCATCATTCTCTCTAATCTATTTAGAGCAGAATGCTGTGAGTTTTCTCGTTTTGTTCTGTTTTGGGGGGAGCACTTGACATCCTACACAATGTTGTTAATTTTATGTTGCTTGACTTGAGGTAGTTTTGAATTCTCTCTCAGTTAAAGTTTTCAAGTTGTTAAAAGAAATTGGGCAAGATAATGATAAGGTGCTTTTCTTTGGGGTGGTAAAATTAATAATAGAGGGAGAAGTAACAGAGAATATGAGAGACACATTTAAAAACTATATTCTAATGACTATAATAAGGTAAACATGTGAGCATGCATTTACAAAAATAAAGCCAAAGGTCTGCACATGGTGGCTTCTGGGAACTAAGTAATATGCTGTGACGGTTAAATAGCTGCAATCCATTTATGAAATTTGAATACCTAGAGTGTGTGTACTTTCCTGAATATGTGTTACACTCAATTTCTACAAAATGTAAGTCAGTTTATTCCAAAACGATCATATTCTGTCTAGAGGACAGTCTAATCTGTTGTACAAAGAGCTAAATAGTAGTCACATGGGTATGATACTCTTTGTCTTCACTGGCTTGTTGTTGTTTTTTTGTTTTGTTTTTAACAACACTTTGAAAATATAGAAGCCTTTCCCAACTTGAGGACTGTATAAAAACAAGCCAAGGATACACTTGAAGACAACAGAACTTAGGATCACCAAGTTCTGAATATTGAATATAAATGGAACATTTTAAGTGAATATAAATGGAAATGAAAAGAATTCCTCAGATCCAACAGGCTCTGTGACCTCTGATATTAAATTGCATCATTAAGTCTAGTAATATGGAGTGATATGGTGAGTTATCTTAATAGAGACCATAATGTTCAGTCATTTTTAAATGTCTGACTTAGTCATTATGTATTCATCTTTAATGCTCTGTCATTCTTTGCTAATGACCTACCAATGGCTTTTTGAATTTTTATTTTTGAACTCAAGATATCACACTTTCTAGGATAGTCTGATACCACTGTGCCATGCCTTGAGCCCTGTTTTTCATTGATTATTTTTAGGATCGTTTTTGCTTTCCCCTTGGGCCCATGATCCACCCACTTTTAGCTTCTCTATCCTCACTGCAGTCCCACAAACACCCATCCTAATTTTCATGGAGAGAGACCTCAAATTTTCTTTTTTCCCCCCTTTCTTTTTTCCTTCCTTCCTTCCTTCCTTCCTTCCTTCCTTCCTTCCTTCCTTCCTTCCTTTCTTAAAAGACTTCAGATTTTCTGCTCATGTTTACCTGGTACCACAATCCTTCCTCACTCCCAGGTAACTTGGAATTTCAGGTGCACACTACTGCATCCACTTATTAGTTACAAAAGAGTCTTAGGTATTTTTCCTCTGGCCTTGAATCTCAGACCTCATATTCTCAGCTTCCCAAGTGCCTAATATTATAAACAGAAGCCACAAGTATCTGGCCTTATCTTTATTTATATATAAAAATATAAGTTTAGTTGTATTTTATTGTTGGGGTGATGTATACAGGGGTTACAGTTACATGCATCAGGTAGTAGGTACATTACTTCTTGAACATTGATACAAGTGGTAGGTACATTACTTCTTTTTTTAAATATACATTTTTATTGTAATTAATAGAAGGGTTACATAATATTTGCCAGATAGATGGTGCATTAATTCCCATACATTGATACCCTTTCATATGTCTTGGTCCCCATTTCCCTCCCCCCCACCCCCACCCCTCATCTTGTTTTCCCCCGTTCCCTATCCAACTTTAAATAACCAAATACAAATATATCTGATATATCAGGTAACAAAGTGGATACTGTAACAATATGAGATAACCAAGGGACAGCAAAAGAGATGAGAGATAACATAGTACCTTAAGAACAACAATCATTCATTATATGGCTTATGTTTCTATATCCTAGAGATCCTTACTTCTTGAACATTGATACCTTTTCCCAAGTTTTTCTCACACTTTCCCTCCCCCCACTCCTTCCAATCCCCTTATTTCCCCCCTTCCCTTCCCTAATTCAAATAAATAAATAAATGTATTTACAATATACTAGGTACCAAAGTCAGATATGGTTATAACATAAGATAAACCACAGGGGAAAAGATAAAAGAAATAACTTCATATAGTACCTTAAGAACAGCAATTTTTATAAAATATTCTTAAGTTTTGCTAGTTGTTACAATCATCACAAAAACTTTTTTTCTTTGCCTTTTGTTCTCCAAGTAAAATAGCAATGAAACTATCTGTACATTGAAGCTTTAATAAAAATCCTCTATAAATCTGTATGTACCCGGTGCTTTTTATGGTAGGAAAATGGAAAGTCATGAGTTGATGAGTAGACCTTTTTGGTAATAGCTATAATATATTTATTCTGTACCAAGCCACGTGTGCATGGATAGATAAAAGGATAGACTCATTTACTCTGCACCAAAACTGAACCCAGGAACTGTTTTCATCATTTTCACCATTATCTTCACAACTTTCACCATCGTCATCAACATCATTTTACAACTGAGGAAAATGGACCACAGAAAATAATATAGTCCATGGAAAACACAAAGAATATATTCTAACCAATGTAATCCAAAATAAGAATGGGTTATACAGGTATTAACAATCTGGAACTTGTACCTGGATGTTGGCCTAGTGGAAGAGTGCTTGCCTAGCATGCATAAAGACCTGGGTTTGACTCCTTGGTACCACATGCATAGAAAAAGACAGAAATGGTGCTGTGGCCCAAGTAGCTCCAGCCACGAGAAAGCCCAAGGACGGTGGTTAGATACTGACTTTAAGCCCCAGGACTGGCAAAACAAAAATCTGGAACTAGAAGAAGGTGACACTGAGGCACAAGAGATAATCTCACATTGTTACAGTATCTTGCCTTGTTATCTGATATATTGTATATATGCTTATTTGTTTATTTGAAATAGGAGAGGGAAAGCAGAAAACAAGATGAGGGGAGGGGTGGGGGAAGGAAATGGGGACAAAAACATGAGAAAGGGTAGCAATGTTTGTGAAGTAATGCACCTACTATCTGGCGAATATAATGTAACCCTTCTATTAATTACAAGAAAAATATATTTAAAAAGAGATAATCTCAGAAAACTGATACCACCCCTAGGGATGGAGCAAAAAAGGAGGGGGGAACAGAATTCAGTTGAAAGAAGTACCTAGGAGCTCACAAGAAGTGGAATGTCTGGTGATGCAATTACTATGGATGAAATCTCAGGCAGAAAGGAAGGACTAAGTGCCCTTTGGGGGACAGTGGAATTGCAGGGGAAACAACCCCTAAGAGCAAAGAAAGACTCTCTCCACGGTTTCTAACTTGCAGCTTCCATGACTCCACCATTCTGACAGAGTAGGCAGCAAAGGAAACTGAACTGCAGTGTAAACATATAAATGGTCCTCCAGCACCAGAATGGAAGAACAAACTTTAAAAGGGAGGATTCAGAGCTAGGAAGACGTTAAGAGTGGAGAAAATATTTCAATTCTTTTCTTCCTTACTAGAAGAAAAGTCCAACTGAACATTTTCTTTCTGGGGCAGTTTTGTCATATTTGACAAATGCAGTATGCCTATTATAATACATAATATAAGACAGATGTGATATGCCTAAGTCACATTTTCTGAAACAATAACATTTTATTTTGACACACAGAAATTATTCATATTTTCAGAGTGCTGTCAGATGTTTTGTACATGTGAATATCATGTAATGCTACAATTAAGTGAAACATATCTATCTTGCACAATTATTTCTTTGTGGTTAAAATATAAACTGCATATTTCAAAAAACTAACAGGAAACTTTTCATTCATTTTAAAGCTTATTTTCAGAGCTGCATAAAATCTTCCTCTTACAATTTTACTTTTCATTTCATTAAATAGAGTCTATATAGCCTACTCCAGCATATTTTAGCAATAATCATTATGGTTCACTTTTCTATAACAAATATGATAACCCTTTCAATATATAACCTGAAATTTTCTTTTATCTTTCTCTCTAGTTGTCTTTACTTATATTCAATTTTCCTCATTTCTCTCTTCTATCTTTTGACAGGTTCCTCTCTCTTTCTCTTTTGGTTGCTTCTTATACTTTATATTGAAATCTAAATTATCCTTTTCTTCTCTTTCTGCTGCTCCATGTTGCAGCCTCTTAAAAGTCTGGCTGTTCCCTGCTGTTGACTCTTCAGCTCTTCCTGATTTATTTTTTTTGTCTGTTTTTCTGTTGTTTGTTTGTTTTGTGGTATTTGTTATTATTTTCTTGTGCTTGCAGTATTCTGGCTTGCAGGACAAATGCTCTACCACTAGAGCCATGAGTTTATGCCTCTTGATTGCCTTTATTTCTGCTTTAAAGTTTCCACTGTAATCTTATCTTTTAAGTCAAATTAAACTTTAGATTGCAATTTCCACCTGCTTCATAACAGCATCTATTTAATCTATTGGGTTTTCTCCTATATACATAGGAGGATTTCAGTACTCTTTTACATAGTTTTCCTTTTCTTTTTTTGTCTGCGATAGAACTCAAACTCAAACTGGCCATCTGATGCTTTTCGGTTCTCTACCACCTTAACCATATAGCCAACAGCTTGCATATTTTTCTTATACTATTTTTATGTGAATACTGTACAGTGTTAGTTCAACTTTCTAGTAATATCCACTTTCTAGGACCTACTATTAACAAGACAACCAGTGGGTTGTTATCCAGTTTTCTTTGTTCAAGGAGTCCTTCAGATACTGCTAAAGCAGTAAACTCTTTGTGAGACCTGTGTCTCCTTACCACTTCATTCAGAAGTTTTTCTACCCCCAGCTCATTTCCCTGGGTTCCCTTGTACATTCTCTCTATTTTCTAGCATTGCTACTAATCTAATCTGAGGTCCATTTTCCTATCCTTCTAGTTTTCAAGCAGGGGGAAAAAAAAGGAAAAGTTTAAAGCCAAGCTGTCAGCATACCCTATTCAATCTACTTTAAAGGTTAATTTATTTCTACTGTAATTGTGGTTGCAGGAAATTTGCTTATCCTACTGACAAGAAAACTACTCATCAAAAAAGAAATCCGTGTGCCCTGTGTTATGCTTGTAAAACTTTCAAATCTTTAAATGATTTCTCTAGGATATTTTCTGTATCTAATGTATTTCTTAATGACCTCTGTTCAGAAGTGTTGACTCTGTAAATATTTTTATCTGAGCAATGTATAGTGGAATTATAATATCATCTTTCATAAGAATAATGGATGTACTAAAAGCCCAACTAATAGTGCAATTCCCATTTAATTATCTCATCTAGCATAATATAACCACCTACTTTCAATTATTACACTATCATAATGAAGTCATAGAGACACTGTGTCTGAATTTGAAATTAGTGCATTGAACTAAGGACAGAAAGAGTACAACTTGGAATGATTTTCTCACTATTTACTGAAACATTTCATTGTTACCAAAAGTGTTCTATTTTAGGCAGATTTTGGCATGTATGTAATGGCAAAAATAAATTTCAAGGAAAAGATGTCAGCTAAAATGTCAACAAATGTTTAGAAAGGTTATGGAAGAACCAGGAGCCAGTGGCTCACATCTGTAATCCTAGCTACTCAAGAGGCTGAGATCTGAGGATTGTGGTTCACAACCAGCCCAAGAAGAAAAGTCCTGGTGATACTCTTGACTCCAATTAACCACTCAAAAATCAGGAGTGGAGCTGTTACTCAAAATGGTAGAATGCTAGCCTCGAGCAAAAGAGCGAGAAGACAGCACCCAGGCCCTGAGTTCAAGCCCTGCAAACAACAAAAACAAGAAGTTCAGTTGAAATTCCAATCTCTTTGCTTCTCATTTGTACAGATTTCAAGTTGCACTTTCTACACACTGGTTTTTTTTGTTTGGGGGACTTTTTGCTTGCTTGTTTGGTTTTTTTTGTTGTTGTTTTCTTTTTTGCCAGGCATGGGGCTTGAACTCTGGTCCCTGATATAAGATAGTGTATGTTTATTAAATATCAATAAAATAATTAATTTAAGATTAAATATAGATGAGTGGTAGAAAGCCCCTTCTCCCCAGTTGCAAAAATATTACACAGTGCACAGGAAAATGCTGGAACAAAATATTTGGTGACCTAAAAGAATAATTCCCTGTTGTTTCTGGTGGCAAACATTAAGTGGAATAAAATCTTCAATTTAATACATATTTCAAAAGACAATTTCGAAAACAACATTCATTTCTGAAATAGAAGAGTTAATCCCTTAGTGTCAGCAGTCACAGTTGTAAATGGATAAGCAATTAAATTTTCTTTCACCACCACAAACATCCTTGAAACTGTACCTTCCAATTACAGAAAATGCTAGTTTAACAATGAAGCTGTAGACCTTGCTTCAACAGCTTGCACTGTTGCAACTAAACATTTTTTTAGTTCTTTTGATAAATGCTTGTTTTCAGATTACAGTTTGGGAAAAATAAGAACATAATATTTTGCCACAGAAGAAAAAAATATCTGAGAAATATGTCTTTTCCCCTTGTATAATCAATGTCTTGGCCATACTGGTTTTCACAACTTTTCACATAATTATAAATGTTAATTATATTTTCATAGAAATTTATTATATTTCTTTAAAAATGATTTATTTAATGAGTTGAATATTTCATGTTACTTTCTCTTGACTCTTAACAAATGGGAATAATTTTATGACTGTTGCTTGCTTTCAGGTTTTTAAATGTTAACCATCTTATTCAGAGTTTCCCATAGTCTTAATATTATCCAGAGATCCCTGTTATGATACATTATAGACATGAAATAAACATTTATGAATGAAATGCAATATCTCATATGTAATTTTGGTCAGCACACCCAGATAACTGTTGCTGACTAAGTCACAAATCCTAGTTTTCTTCCCTCCTAAGTGAAATTCACCATGATCACTAAGAAATAGGGAATTTTCTAAAATTGGAAAGTCTTTTGGGGGCACAAAAGTTTGAAGGAAGTAAAAGTTAGGAATGTTAGAGTATGGTCTTGAATAAAGAAAAAAAATTAATTTAATACATTAACATTTCTTTCTCCATAAAGCCCACATCAAAATCAAAAAAAAAACTAAGACCATCAACACATAAGAAAAATATCATCTAACAGTCATACTCATATCAGGTTAGTGCTGATTGTCTCTTGTCAGGTCCAGTAAAGCTAACCTGCTCTGGCAAGAGGGACACAAAGGATTCCCTGAAAAAAAAAATCCATCTCTCCTCTTCCTCATTCCAGAGTCAGAAAACAATCTGAACACAAGAATATAGAAAGACTTCTTCTTCTCATTAGAGACAAAACCAACTGAATAAAGTACTTTAGATGACCAGAATATTACAAGTACTATATTTCCTTAGCCATGTGGAAAACCACAATGGCCCAGTGACTCTGGGAAGCTTTGCAGGTTTGTGACAATAAAACCAAGAGCCACCTATTACAAGGAATGATGATCTGGATTATCAAGTCCTCTGACATCAAAGCACTGGGAGAAAATGATTTCAGACTATCTTAGTTAATAACAAAAGCAAGCCAGAAATGGCCAATTCAACATGGTAAAAACCCAGGGAGTCACAGGACCGTTCAACAGGGACTCTTGAAGGGAAACTGAGATGTTTTTCCACATACAGGCTGCAAGGAATGCAGAATTGTTACATTTTAGACTAGCAAACACCTCTATCCAGATTTGAATGTAATAGCAAGAGTACCAAGACTAAATCACAGAAGTTAGACTAGGAGTCTCAAAAGGGGAGATTGGGGGTCTTGGAAATTGTTAAGAGAATGTACAGCAGTTATAAAAATTCTAAGTGTATGATCTATAAGAAGCACAATTTTGAACATTTTAACTTAAACAAACATACCTTTCCATTCCAGATCCCTGAATATTTTCATGTACATTTTCGTCATGCACATTCTTTCACTGCCTGTTGACATAAGCTTTCCAAAATCTAAAGCTCCCATAAAATCACAAAAGGTAATCGTTAGAAAGGTTTTCTGAGGGCAAGATTAACTTTCCCTCTACAACAATTCAGATTCCCAATATGTCATCTCAAACCAAAGAAAACAACATGAAAGCAGGTTCTTGGATGACTCTCGTGATTTGAGTAGAACTACATCAATTTTCAAAAACTGACTGCTAATATTGTTTATCATGGCCAAGGTATAGAATCACCTAGATGTTCCTCCATGGATGAATGGATAAAGAAATGTGGTAAATACACACAATGAAATTCTATGCTTCCATTAGAAACAATGATATTGTCCCATTTGTAAGGCTATGGAATGACCTAAAAAAAAACTATATTAAATGATGTAAACCAGACCCAAAAAAACAATGGTTACATGGTTTTCCTCATTTGTAGTAATTAGAATGTGCATACAAATCTACAAATGGATGGTAAAACTGATGGTAAAAGACAAAAAAATTATACTTGGACATGATAAACAGGATGCTAAATAGTCACATAGTGAAAACAAAAGATATTCTTTTGTGTATGGGTGTACCAGTCCTAGGGTTTGAATTCAGGGCCTGGATACTGTCCCTAAGCTTCTATTTTTCTGCTCTGCTCAAGGCTAGAATTCTACTGCTTGAGCCACAGCACTACTTCTGACTTTTTCTGTATATGTGATACTGAGGAATCAAACTCAGGGCTTCATGCATGTCAGGCAAGCACTCTACCACTAAGTCACATTCCCAGTCCCAAAGAAGGATATTCTTAGGAGGGGATCAAAAAGACTCAAGAGCTATGTGCATATGACCACATATCAAAATGAACTCCAAGAAAAGCAAACAAGGTGTTTTATTATTTTGCTTTTTGTTTTTGCTTTCTCTTTTGTCATACCTATTCTCCTTTCTGTATCTTTTTCCATGTATATAAGTTTATCTATTTGGAGAAGGGTAAGAGGAAGCACAGAAATGATGGGACAAAGGGTGAAGTAATGCAGCAGTGATAGTCACTAGACACTATGGTGAAAATGAACTATACAATTTATGAGGGAAGGGGTCCAAGAGGAGAAAAAGCAGGGAGAAAATGAGACAGAAGAGGTTCAAAAATAAATGTACTCATTACCTGATGCATGTAATTGAAACCCCTCTGTACATCACTTTACAATAAAAGTAAATTTTACAAAACTGCCTGCTAGATGTCCCTCAGTTGATGAGTGGATCAACAAGATATGGTATTTATACACAATGGAATTCTATGCTGCAGTCAGAAAGAAGACATCGCCCCATTTGTAAGGAAAGGGAAAGACTTAGAAAAAATCATATTAAGTGAAGTAAGCCAGACTCAAAGGAACATAGGCTCAATGGTTTCCCTCATTTGTCATAATCAGTAGAAATGTTGCACTCTCCTAGAAGAAATTGACAATAGAACAAAGCCATATAGTATGACGCTAAATGTAAGGACCTCCAGGATATAGAAACAAAAGCCATATAATGAGTGATTGTTGTCCTTAATGTACTATGTTATCTCTCATCTCTTTTGCTATCCTTTGGTTATATCATATTGTTCCAATATTTCATCTTGTTATCTGATATATTTTATATATGCTTAATTGGTTATTTGAAATTGGATAGGGAAGGAGGGAAATCAAGATGAGCCGGGGAAGGGTGAGGAGGGAAATGGGGACCAAGAAATGAGAAAGGGTATCAATGTTTGTGAAGTAATGCACCTTTCTATCTGGTGAATATAATGTAACCCTTCTATTAATTACAATAAAAATATATGGAAAAAAACTGCCTGCTCAACACATATGTTCTCTTAATCAAGGCAAGCTATCACATAGGCATTAAAAAAGAGTGCTACCTAGTTATGACTCAAACCTGCTCCAATCTCTAAAGAGAGGTTTTGTTACCCGTCACTTTCTACCAAAGAAAATGCATTAAAATCAAGCTCATCCTGAAGAAGAAATAAAATACCCTTGGTGCTAATTGACCAGAGGGCACAAAGGAGATTTCTGGTTTTCCCCTCAATTTTATCATGAATCTAAAACAATAAGTCTTTTTCTTTAAAAAAAAGCAACATTTAAGATAAAAATTAAATTTCTGAGTATAAAGATGTAACTGGAATTTGGAATTTGTTTGTGGAAGTAGGACATAGCCACTATTAGAATTCAAAATGGACTTTTGACAATAGTCTTCATGTTTGTCTTTTCATGGAGACACACAACTAACTTATTTTCTTAGCTTCTCTAGCTTAACTTCTCTTCCTAAACTATAGATCATTTCTAAATTTATAAGAAACACTTCCAGTGTGCTGGTATGACATTATGTTAATTTGGTTGTAAGTCACTCCTACGTCTTTGGAGAAAATAAGACATGGGGGAGGTTGGTCATGGAGTAGGAGGTTGGTTGTGAATAGTTGAGTCTGTCTCCTTCTCTCACTGTAGGGTAATGTCTCAATAAGGACTTGAAATTTTTGAAAGAAGCTTTTAAGTACTCACATAGTGCCAGCCCTATTTCACACAGAGAAAGAGGCACACAAGACATGCAGATGGCTTTTAATTATGCGCTGCTCCTCCTTTACACCATTTGGGGCTGGTACACTGGCCTTTACTTTGTCAGAAAGGACCAACTCAGAGCTTTTGGGTCTTCAGATGCTTGCATTTGAGGCACTACATTTTTTTAAGCAATGCCTTTAAATGCAAGTAACTGATATGGTAAAGTAATACGGGGGTGGGGGGAAGAAACATCTTTGCTACCCAGGACCTTTTAGAAGGGATTATTAGAACTGTTTTAGATAAAGTGATGTTATCTAGATTGGTTCCTGTTATGTCCCATATTCTCTTATTAGACAAGTAGAATGGTGGCTCTGAGGATTGTTCCTAGTAATGTTGTAAATTTTTAGCTATTTTTCCTGAGCTTCCAACGCAAAGGATGCATTTTTTTAAAGCGACAAAGGTTTTGAACATTTCCATAATGCGTAAGCATGCATTTTGTATGTTTTGACACAATTGCCATCACAGATATTACAGCACATCAAATAGATTTTCAGCAGCATAAAAATACTGGAAAGAAAAATAAATGTTGACTCCCTTAAGAAGACATGCTAGACAATTTTAGTGAATTAACAACAATAATGTTGCTTGCAGAAAATTAGGATAATACTGTCTTGTGGAAATTATTTGCCTTTTTAACAAAATCTTGCATTGCTTTTTAGTCACCAAATAGAAAATATGAAATTAAGAGGTGGTGAGCTGCAAAATGCAAATTATTACACAGAATGTAGGTAAGAAATATGTTTAAATAATTAAATGATGATCTGTAGCATTTGTCAGAAAAGATGAGAAATCATTTAGAATTCTAAGACCACCCAACATATCATCATGATTAGAGGTCATGTGAAGAAGTTAATTATAGAAAAATATCAGAGGAAAAGAAGATTTGAGCTCACTTTATAGCTTTTATAGAGCATATGGAAGCCAAATATCTGGAAGTATGTAGAAAGGATTTATGTGGCATAAAAAATTACATGAATTGTTTTATTAGAAAAATGTAAATGTGCTCTCTATTGGAATTATTATAGCTGCTTAGCTAGTCATTTTTCTCAGACATTAACCCTCTAAAATTAATGTGAATATTTTACTCTCCTTCGAGTTCCCTTCAATCTTTACATAGTGTAATCCTTGAAAAGTTCAGTGGAGCTGACACTTTCTCGTTTCTAAGCTCCTCAGATTTGCCATCAAACAAATATTTCTTACCTTTGGAGGTCACAGGAATCTATAACCTCCAAATTTAAGAGTACAGAATCTAAGGGTAAAAGCGCCAATATAATTTGGTTTCACTTAGTGGTAGAGGCTATTTACTAAAAATATAATTCTCTGTTCTCCCTTCTTCTTACACATATTTAAAATCAGAGGTTTTTAACCTCCCTAGCAAGCATAGTTCCTGCTTTGAAAACATAACTATTATTTTTATGTCTGTTTGGTATAATTTGTTTTATCTGTGTTTTAATTTCTTTCACAGTTTAACAACATCATTATGAACATGATCTCCTGAATACTTTGGAAGTCAGTCAAAAATCTTTATTTTACTATTTTAAAAATGTTCTCATGGCTACCAAAAAAATGAGTATTCTATAATTCCAATTGGCTTAGATATCTTTTGATCAGTCCAACTAAGGTAAACTCACATCTGTTAAAAAGAAAATAAGGGCCGGAAGTTTTGCCTAGTGGTAAGTGCCTGCCTAGCATGCACAAAGACCTGGGTTCAATACCTTGGTACCACATACATAGAAAAAGCCAAAAATGGTGATGTGGATCAAGTGGTAGAGCTCTAGCCTTGAAAAAGCTCAAGGACAGTACCCAGGCCCTGAGTTCAAGACCCAGGACTGGCCAAAAAAAAAAACAAAAGGAAGAAAATAGGAAAGCCCGGGAGTATGACCTAGTGGTACACTTGCCTAACATGTGCGAGGCCCTAGGTTTCATTCCTGTACTACATACTCAGAAAAAGCCAGAAATGGTGTTGTGGCTCAAATGGCAGAGCACTAGCCTTGAGAATGACCAAAAACAGGCCCTGAGTTCAACCCCCAGGACTGACAAAAAGAAAGAAAGAAAGAAAGAGAGAGAGAGAGAGAGAGAGAGAGAGAGAGAGAGAGAGAGAGAGAGAGAGAGAGAGAGAGAGAGAGAGAGAAAGGAAGGAAGGAAGGAAGGAAGGAAGGAAGGAAGGAAGGAAGGAAGGAAGGAAGGAAGGAAGGAAGGAAGGAAGGAAGGAAGGAAGGAAGGCAGGCAAAAAAATCATCTGAATCTACTGTCATTACACTTCTTACTCAAAGTTGTAAGAATATGGAAATTCAGAAAACATTCAAAGTGTGAACCATCAAGTACATATGATAACAATAAGATTTTACTTAACATTTTGTTTAAAACAAAGGAACTTTTTTTAATTTCAGGATTTTCATTACCAGGGTGTTGAAAATTCTATATAAAAATGGAGAATAATTGAACATTCATTCCCATTTCACTAAAATAACAGAATTATTTTGAGATAAACTATAATCTTTGCTGGGCAATCAAAAATATAAAGTTTTAGAAATGAAAGCCTGAGAATTTCTTGCACTAATGTGATAAGTAGACATTTCATAGATTATATAATGAATGTACTATTTTATTCAATAAGTATAAAAGTAGTTTATCCTAGTTAAAATTTCTGTACACAAAACTACTGTCTAGAAGGAAAAAACTGAAATCAACACATAGGAAGAATGGGTATCCATTTGTGTAAAGAATACTTACAAAATCAAAAACAAAAACACAATTTGCAAATAATGATAAAAATCTTGGACAAACAAAAACCCACAAATAGGTAATAAGGAAATACAAATGAGTTTCACATTATTGCCCAAAAGGAAAGGACAGACAAGAGCTTCTATGCCTTTGCAATAGTTGAAAGCTATGGCTTGATAGGACCAAACGTTTGCAAGGACATGAAGAAACTTCATCTCTTAAACATTTTTGTGGATGGGAGTCACATTTTGTTGTGCACACATTTTAGAGAGTCATGTGTCTCTTCACAAAAGTTAAATAGGAAGCTAACTGATGATCCAGAAATCCTATTCTTAGGTATATAGAAATGAAATAAATCGTCTATGTTGAGAAGTCATATTTGTAATAGCCTCAATCTGGGAATTGCTCAAATTTTGGTCAACTTGAAAACAAATTATTTTTAATATAGTAATCTCATATATCACAATATTTCCGAAAGTTCTAAAATAGATAAACCTTAGAGAAAAAATTAGAAATAAAAGAATGACTCCTTTAACTTTTCATTTGTCTTGTCTGAAAACAGGCAAAATTAGAAACCAAACAATGGTTGCCTGTGGGATGGTGACTGAAAAAACAAATAGAAAATAACTTCATAGATAATGGACATATTTTATATTTTAACTAATATTTGCATGCCTATATATGATTATTAAAATTCAAAGGACTGAACAGCTAAGATCTTTGGATTTATTATATGCAAATTACAATTGAAAACTATATTGGTAGATTCAATGCTGTACAGTAATCTACATATGTTCCTATGCTACAGTACATTACTGCAGAACTACTGGTGGCAAGTTTGATAGATGTTTCAAAGCTTTAAAAATGTGAGAGATGTTAGACACAAAGCAACTTTATGTATAAGAATTTAAGAAAACAATTAGACATCTGAACATACAGATGCACATGAACACATTCAGATTGTCATTCCAGTATTATCTATGACAGAAAAACTGGAAAAACATGTCTTCTCATAGAAGCTTAAATCATGCTACATCTGTATCTCAAATAATGCCTAGCCATTCAAAATATTTAATAGCTATTAAAATATAACATAAAAAGATCATTTTACACCAAGATGATGATGAAAAATGAAATATGCTATCAAAGAGAGTGTCTGGCTGCTTTTGCAATAGTGGTTTTACCTGATAAGAGATTTGTTAATCCTTCCCTTAAGAGTTGCAGTATAATCCTAGCAGATATGCAGATGTGCTACATGGATAATTCAAAGACATGGGCATTCTCTGTCTAGTTGTTTCGCCATCTGTGAGAAGTATTCTATATGCCCAATGTGGAGTCGCTAATGCCATGTCTAGCTTTCAGCCTGCAGAGAGAAAGAAAATAAAGTGGAGAGCAGCAGCTTCTTTGTAAGAGCTTTGAAATGTATCTTGTATATGCCACCTTTCTGCCTATCCTACAAGTCAGAGCATGGTCGTGTCAAGGAAAACTCAGAAATGTCTCTAGCTGGACAGCCAAGCAAAGCAAGAGAGTGGTGTGACTGAGTGCTTATAATATGAGTAGGGGATAATCTGCAGGTGCTGGGCATATACATGATCTCTTGTATATAATGTACAGATTTTTCCTATTTAAAACAATAAAAGCCCAAAGCCCGACACAGTGGCTCACACCTATAATCCTAGCTACTCAGGAGCCTGAGATCTGAGGATCACAGTTCAAAGCCAGCCAAGGTACAAAAGACCATGGAGACTCTTATCTCCAAGTAATCACTAGAAAATGGGAAATGGGGATGTGGCTCAAGGAGTAGGGCAGTAGCCTTGAGCTGAGGAGCTTAGGGACAGCACCCAGGCCAGAGTTCAAGCCCCATGACCTACCAAAAAAATGCAAGCACAGCAATCAGGGTTCATGCATGTAATCCTAGCTACTCAGGAGGCTAAGATCTGAGGATCAATTTTTTTTCTTTTTTTGTTGTTGTATTTTATTGTCGGGGTGATGTATAGAGGGGTTATAATTACATTTATCAGATAGTAGGTACATTGCTTCTTAACATTGATACCTCCTCCCATGTTTTACTCCCACCTTACATCTTGTTTTTCCCCTTCCCTTCCCTATTTCAAATAAACATATAAACAATGTACCAGGTACCAAAGTCAGATTCACTAACAACAAGAGATAAACCATAAGGGGAAAAAAGAGAACAGAAATAATTTCACATAGTACATTAAGAACAACAATCACAAAGATAAACCTCTTGCTTCCATATCCTGGAGTTCATTTCACTTAGCCTTATACTATATGGACATATGTACATAGCCTTTGACCTATTGTGAGGATCACAGTTCAAAGAGATCATTGAGCTGAAGAGCTCAGGGACAGCGCCCAGGCTGAGATCAAGCTCCATGACCCACAAAATAATAATAATAATAATAATAATAAATATTCACAAAGGAATGAAGTGTCAATTCAGTTAATATATCTGCTAATTTATCCATGAAGTTTAAACCAAAGCAAGCCCTCTCTCCATACCCTAATTCATTTCAAATTTAACAATTAAATCTTCCAACAAATAATCTTCTTTATTTAGGAACTTTTGTTATCTAGGCTACTTGTACTAATTGACTATCTAATCTGAATAACAGAACAGCTCATATAACACGAGTCTTTAAAATCTTAAAAATTACCCAAACTGGGCCAGGAGTTTGGCCTAGTGGTTAAAGTGCTTGCCTAGCATGCATGAAGACCCGGGTTCGATTCCACTGTACCACATACATAGAAAAAAGCCGGAAGTGGTGCTGAGGCTCAAGTGGTAGAGCTCTAACCTTGAGAAAATTCCAAGGACTGTGCTCAGGCCCTGAGCTCAAGCCCAGGACTGGCAAAAAAAAAATTACTCAAACAACAATGTTATGTTTTCAGTTCAAATACTATTACATCATATCTCAATTTTTACTAATGTTGTCCTCCTTTTACTCAGTGATTAAATTATATTATACATATATTAATCATTGATGCTCACTTGTAAACAAGCAGGTGACAGGAGGCTATACCCCATATAATGTTCATTCATATAACTATTTATGAATTGAGACTGCAAAGCAGGAAGTGAATGGTAATTATAAAGAGCAGCAATTTAAGCCAATCCATAAAGCCCTAACAAAAGTAATAACAGTAAGATCTCAGGTTAGTTTGTCTCATTTCCTTCTCAGACATGGCATAGCGAGAATGTGAATCAACTACAGCCAATTACAAGGACAGTGTGTGTTTTCACAGGAGTTCTATAGCATTAAGTCAGGTTTTATGATCGGAGTATAAAAATCAAAGATGAACACTGAAAAGCAAGCTCTCACATAAGACACAACTGATTAGCAGTTTCGAGGGATCAGGCTAAATAGGAGAGTGAGATAAAACCACACCTAGAAACAAATAATAATTTGTTTTCTGAAAAAGGGTGAGTGTGTCAAACTGGACAGTTAAGAGTATAAGGACCTTCTTGGGCTACCATGGCACACTTTCCATACTCACACTTGGAGGAACTATTAAGGTCAGTTCATGTGGTCATTTTATACACATTTGGCAATAATGTAGATACTTGGCAGAAATTAAAACAATAATTCCTAAATCATTTCTAAAACTTTCATACTAATTGCTGTATTCTTGGAGGAAGAGGAGGAGGAGAAGGAGGAGGAAGAGTGGAAGGGGAAGTATGAAAAATAATAAGGGGGAAAGGAAAGAAGAAAATGGAGAAAGTAGAGGAGAAGAAGAAATTAAACTGAAAATTTTCAACTGTTTTCAACTTATAAAGACTTTAGAGACAGAAATACAAAATTATTCAAAGGCAAAAGTCAAAACTAGCTAAACAAATGCATTTTACGGGTTTTCAGGATCACTCAGAAATAGTCAAAAACACAAATAATAAAAAATAGTATCTGATGATTTTCTCTCCTTGGGAAAGTAAGCCCCATACTGTGCTTTTTATTTAGATTATCAAGTGGTGTTATATGGAACTATAACTCAGTTATAAGTCATTTACTTGATGACTAGGCATGCCGGCTCTTTTCAGTCTAATAATTCAGCACTTCAAGGGGATTTCTAATGTACCAGCATTCACTCAGAGTAGGACTGAATGTGTGCTGTCCTCCAACACAACAGTAGCCTTCACACTTATGGGGAACAAAGAATTAGGTTCTGGTAATTCTCTTCTCAATTAAACATTCTATTTCAGGGGAAATTCTTTACCAATTTTGTTGGGAGAGAAAAAAGCCTCTCTGTGTATTTCAGTGTCCTTGATCATGTTTTTTTTTTCAAGTGTGAGTCACTAACATATCTGTGTAAACATTTTAGACCATTTCTATTTGCTTCTGCATAAATTCATACAGCAGCCAAGATATGTGAAGTATTTATTTGTATAAATCTCTCTTTGAATTCATCATTTCTGCATTTGGAAAGTGAAGTAATTGTAAGTATGGGCAGTTTGTCTTCATTTATATACAACCTTGTGACATCAAAAATATAAGTAAGCATCCAAAATGCCCTCATTCCTGACAGTAAAATGAGAGGATGGGTAGATACAGGAAGGGAATCCATCCAGGAAGTGAATGATTGGTAAAAATGCTCCCAAGCTGAAATATTTCACAAACTTACTATTCTCAGCTGGAGCTAGTGATTTCCAATCAACAACAGGGCATAATAATATCCATGCACATGTTAAAAGGGCTTAGTTATTGAAAAAGATCGGTGTTCGCATGCCTGGACAGCAGGTGCCATCAATTTTGATCATCAGTTCTTCTCACCAAGAACCTTCTCACCTTCTGCAGATGAACACTCTCCTCCTACCATCTTCCCTGGGCCCTATATTGGACTACTTAGCCTTCCCTGATCCCAGTTCCAGCTACAACAAGCTCACCTTGGTCCTTGTCTTCTATTGGCTTCACCTTGTCCATCTTTTCCTCCTTCTGCACTTGCTCAGTTGACTCATCACCTGTCACTGCCACTTCCCCTGCCAAGTTGAAAAACATTTTGTCTTCTAGTGAATGTTCTCTGAAAAGCCCCTCATTGTTTTTGCCTGAATTTCTAGACAGGACAGGCAGTGGTGACTTTGTTTGGATATTCTAACACCAATCAGAGAATAAAATTTGTGTTTTTAATTTTTTTTATTTTATTGTCGGGGTAATGTACAGAGGGGTTACAGTTACATTCATCAGGTAGTGGGTACATTGTTGCCCCTTCCCATGTTTTCAGAGAATAAAAACTTGTTTTGAGTATTAAACACTCAAATTTTGAATAAAAGTATATTTTAAGTGTTAGAGAAACAACACAAATTTTGTTTGTGGCTACTCTCCTGACCCAACACCAACAAATGGCTTTCTTATCTGAGTATCTGTCAAAGCAAAGGTTAACCTCAAAGGGCTGAGAAGTACTAGAAAACTGGGTCTGATCTTAAATGGCATAAAACTGGTGTCACATAGCTGAGGAGAGTGGGTAAAAAGAGAGCTATAAAGCATTTATCCCATTTTAGCTCATTACAGGCCTTGGTCCTTTGAAATGCTCTCCCCATTCTATCATTCCCTAATGTCCTAGTGCTATCAACCTCCAGTTAAATCTAAACTGGTCCAGTGTTTTTAAGGAGGTCCAGCTCTCAAAGGCCCCAACACTTAAAAAAAATACCCCTGTGGCTGCAACCACAGGGGTACCTCCTGCCTTAGATTCTTATTCCAGTTATTCTGTTTCAGTGTCTCTCACTCCCACCACATGACTAATCATCTGTCTCTCTGTCTAGATCCATTAAATTAACGGTTTGATAATATACTTGGCTGACTATTCTAACCTCAGCCCTGGTCTGTCTTATATACCCCTTTGTCTCTATCTTCTTAGTTTTTTGCTCTTAGGAAGTCCAATTGAAGACAATAACTCCTAGCCAAACTTATCAGATCATATAAATGACAGAAGACCAAAATGGAAAAATTACAACACTTGCCCCATGAAGACATGTTTGCCTGACCCAGGCCTTTTAACATAGACTTGCACCACTCAAGCTTCAAATACACTGCCATCATTCAAGTAAAACAAAAATCCCATTTAACTTTTTTTCTCATTTAATTCATGTTCATAACCTTTATGTCTACCTGATCTAGACTTTTCACCTTTAGCAATTCAGCTTTCCAGGCTTTTAAGCTTGGATTCAGAATATACTTCTTAGTACAAGAGCTCCAGGTTACTCAGACAAGCAATATCAGGTCTACAGGAAAGAAAAGGTCTCTGGGTAATTCTTGTCTCATTTTTTTATTTCAGCTTTTTTTCTTAGTGAGAATTGATACAATGTGAGCTGTTAAAGTATCCCCCAGGCTTCTTAAAAAAAAAAGTGTTTGGGAGAGATTAGATCCTAAAGGCTTTATACAATGCCATTCTAGGAAAGAAGCTTAAAATCATTAATGGCTATATATTTCCTATAGCATGGCACATAAAATTGATTCCCATTAAAAACACACAAAACATGTCCCAAAGCAATAAGAATTATGTGTAAAGTATACAGTGTGAAATAAACCTAATGATTACCTAGCTTAGTTGTCAACTCTGGACAGAAGATCTGCAAGTCAAAAGATTCTCTTTTTTTATCAGTTTTCAACATCTCTAATTTTCTCCAATCCATAATTTTATTTTTGTACAAAAAAGTATGTTATTTTCTTGTCAATACAGAGGTCCACACTTGAAATTCAGCCAACAATTCTAACAACTTTGAACTCACAACTTTTTTTTAAAAAAGAAATTACCAATGCCGTTTGCTAGTTCCCTAGGTAACCAAGACTCCACAGATCTAACACACATCCACTAAAGCAAACAAAAAGCAAATTTCCACACTTGCTAAAATAGACTTGACCAAGTATTTTTACATGGAGGCAGATGGGAGCTGCATTGATGTTAATGCTGGACATGGAGAGAGGCTTAGAAGTAAAAAACTTGGGGTTGAAGGTTTCTCTGTAGAAATGGGTAAAGACTCGTCATCTTGTCAATATAGAATGATCACAGGCTCCCAACTTTGAGATGGAATCCATCCTGTGCTGCTACACAGTTTGAGAGAGCTTGTGCAAGTCTTAAATGCTCTCAACTTCCATTTCTCCTTGTGTTAGAGCTTACATGTAAGAACATATGGGATTAGACAAGATAATACCAGTAGATCATAGTGAATGCAACCATTTTCCATTTGCTTCCTTCAGGCCAGGCAGGTACAATAACTTGATTCCTTAAAATATTAGTCCCTCCATTTTATAAGATAATACAATTCTAAGGAGAGCTAATGAGTCCATAACTTCACCGCTAATAAGTGGTAGATGTGGAATTAAAACTCAAGACTAATTAGAGCACAAAGTCCATGCTCTGGACCTATTTTCCTGTATCAGGACAGTACACACTCACTGATATATTTTCTGATTAATTCATAGTATAAATGCAAGAAGCACCATGAGGACTTTCAAGTTACATACATCTACATCTAATGAAACCATTCAAATCAGAGAGCATGGAAATGGCAGTCCCAAGAAGCTATGCACTGTAGACAGCCATTTTGTCTATACCTGGGACACTGGTACTATTTTCCATGAGTCTTTCAGAAGGAAGAGATGGGAATAGAATTTCCACTCGTAGTAGGTTAATTATATTTTGGATCCCCAGCATCTTCTGAATAGTTTTCATGTGTTTGAAAATTCCCTAGAATATGTGTCTCAACTCTCCAAAGTAGAATTCAAAATTCAGTTTTCTAGCTTTCCTTGCAGGTGAAGTTTGAGTAAATGTTTGAGTATGTACTTCAACTGATCTAATTGAGCTACATTATAGATTGTATTTCATCTAAAAAGAGTGCAGTGTAGCATGCTATACTGATTTTTTCACAGTTTACTTCATCCTCAAATCTCTTTATAACACAGCTTCTACTAGTCTAGTTCCCCAAGCCTTGGTTTCCCCACCGAAGTGCCCTAACAATGTCTTCCAAAGACCACTCCCCTCACTGACCCTGTTCTTCAGCCAATTGTTAGGATGGCAACCTTTTCCATTAACTGGTGTGTGCTTTTGGTAGAAATAGATGACACATAAAACACACTAACTAGCTGTGCATTCACTTGCTACCTTCCTTCCATATACTATTTCTACAGAAGAAACCATTTGAGAATTGGTCTCAGGTATCTCAGTGTAAATCAATGAAGATTACAGGTTTGTATCAAGTTTGTTGACTTGGTGGATGGTCACTGGGACCCAAAAACATGAAGAGAAGACACAGGAGAAAAAGTATTCATACCCACTCTTACCTAAATGTTCTATTTCATATTCACCTTTTGTCCTTTAAAGTATTTTGGCTTTTCAGTGCCATCCTTCAAAATGCTGAGAATTCTATGAAGCTGTCTTCTCTCCTCTCTCTCTCTCTCTCTCTCTCTCTCTCTCTCTCTCTCTCTCTCTCTCTCTCTCTCTCTCTCTCTCTCTCTCATTTAATTAATTCCTCAAGTAGGCATTTCTAAAGGTTCTTGGCAATGTAATTAATGCCTATGGGTCCAAAGTAATCAGTAGTAAGAATATGACCTACCTTGGGTGTTAGGGGTTTTCCTGGCAGATATATATTCAACCATTATTTATATAGACACATCCCCTCTTCAAAAACTTAATACCTTCAAATCTGATGAGGCCTTAATAATTTCATATTTCTTTTTTCATATTTTTATTGCAATTAATAGAAGGGTTACATGATATTTGACAGATAGGAGGTGCATTAATTCACATACATTGATACCCATTCACATGTCTATTTCTTAACACATTTGACTCCTTGAACACAGTTTATCAGCACCACTTCTCCATTTTAACTCTGACTTGGCCATGTTGCCTTTCTTTCTACTAGCACTAGCTACTAGCTGGTCACTTTTATCTGTATGTTTGCTACTACCAAATCCACCCATCCAATTCATCTTTTAGAGAGCAATGAAACTCCCTCTCTCTCACTTCCAGCTCTGGCACTAATAAAATGAATTTATTTAATTGCTAAATCTCTATGAACATTAATCTCTTTATCTGAAAGATGCATCTTAAGAGCAACAGGAACTACTCTGGAGTTGTTCTCAGGGTTAAATGGGATAAGGTATGTAAAGTACCTGGCACGGTGCCTGGTAAATAACAAAGCTCAATAGAAGTAAATTCTTTCCCTTCCCCTTTTCCTTCTCCTCCAGTATCCGTTGTTTCACCTTTGCCTGAACTCTAACATGAAAACTTTATTTCTACTTCCATTCATCAAAGTCCTTGCAAAGTCTTTCATTGAATTAATTCATTCAATTATTTGTTTAAATTTGTGGATAATGATGCAATGACGCTGGGAGATTACATTCAGAGCCTGTTTCAGTAGTGCAGTAGGACAGTAGATATTGCTAGGGAATATCAAGAAATGCTTCAAACAAAAGGCCATATAATAGGACGCTAAATGAAAGGATCTCTAGGATATAGAAACATAAGCCATATAATGGATGATTGTTGTTCTTAAGGTACTATGTTATCTCTCATCTCTTTTGCTGTCCCTTGGTTATCTCATATTGTTACAGTATCTCACTTTGTTACCTGATATATTGGATATATTTGTATTTGGTTATTTGAAATTGGATAGGGAACAGGGGAAAACAAGATGAAGGGTGGGGTGGGGGGGAGGGAAATGGGGACCAAGACATGTGAAAGGGTATCAATGTATGGAAATTAATGCACCATCTATCTGGCAAATATCATGTAAACCTTCTATTAATTACAATAAAAATATATGAAAAAAAAGAAAATAAATAAAATAAAATTCACCTTTTTAAAAGCAAAAAAAGATACTAAAAATGGCTATTAAATAGGAGGAATTGATAGCATGATCATGACAAAAAAAGGAATAGATCAAGGAATCAAATTTTAGCTTGAAAAAGCAACACACCAAGAAAACATTCTTACAGGCGTATTTAAGTCTGGTGAATTTTGAATTTTGAGGATCAAGACTGCATTTTTTAAACCAAGACACACAAATAACAAAAAAATTAAAAGATTGAAATCAAAATATTTTTAAATCCTAGTGGATAAAGTAGGTATTTCTAGAAAGGTAAAATAAATGAACTAAACTCTTGCTATCAAAAACTAAGAAAATGATTAAATAACTAAATCAAGGCCTTGTATACGCTATCACAATGGTAATAATGGTAAATATGTAATCTCATGGAACATTTTCCTTTTCTTTCTTTTTTTCTGTCCTGAGCCTTAAATTCAGAGCCTGGGCTCTGTCCCTGAGACTCTCTATGCTGAAGACTAGTACTCTCCCACTTGAGCCACAGGACCACTTCCAGCATTTTCTGTTTATGTGGTACTGTGGAATAGAACCCAGGGCTTCAAGCACTCTACCACTAAGCCACATTCTGGCCCATCCTAGAACATTTTTAATTAACACAAACGATGATTCTGATACTACATGAATAAGGACTTGAGTAGAAAATACATAATAAAAATTGCTGCCTGCTGTGTTAATGATTTGGTAACAAAAGTCTTTAAAATTTTCTATTAAAAGTGAAGGATATATTTTTAAATAGTCTTGTTTACAAAATTAGCTTAAATTTTCACTAATTTATAACAACCTTTTTATACTAAAAACAAGATATATAGGCATGAAATACTTCTTATCAGACAAATTATCCCACAGTGAAGTTATCCATCCAGACCTTTTCTATCTCAAAAACTAAGTTCCTCCCACCAAGAATGGTGGTGAGCTTATTTTGTCTTTACTTTGCTTTGCTGTTGTTTAGTTGTACACTTAGAATATGACATTACATATATTCACAATCCATAGGACTTCATTTTTACAGTATAACGATTTTCAACTAGCACTGCCTCACTAATAACTTATTTATGTGGAGTCAAAATGGATTCTCCTAGTTCTTGCCTTTTCAGGACAATTGGATAAGCCAGAAAATCTTTGCCAGGCATAGGCTAACTCAACATGAGATTTGTTGCCAGAATGGGACAGAAGCTGAAGGAAGAATAAAGAAAGAACAAAGGTTAACAAAAGGGAAAATGTCAATAATAATTACTCTTATAATTAAAAATAGCTAGTGGGAGCACAACGATGTTAAATGCAGCACTATTTACCATAGCAAAGATATGGAACCAACCCAGATGTCCCTCAGTTGATGAGTGGATCAACAAGCTGTGTTATTTATACACAGTGGAATTCTATGCTGCTGTCAGAAAGAACGACATTGCCCCATTTATAAGGAAATGGAAAGACTTAGAAAAAATCATATTAAGTGAAGTAAGCCAGACTCAAAGGATCATAGGCTCAATGGTTTCCCTCATTTGTCATAATCAGTAGAAAGCTTGCGCTCTCCTAGCAGAGATTTACAATAGAACAAAATCTAGATGCATAAGGCCATATAGTATGACACTAAATGTAAGGACCTCCAGGATATAGAAACAAAAGCCATATAATGAGTGATTGTTGTCCTTAATGTACTGTTATCTCTCATCTCTTTTGTTGTTCCTTGGTTATCTCATATTGTTACACTATTTCAGCTTGTTATCTGATATATTTTATATATGCTTAATTGGTTATTTGGAATTGGATAGGGAAGGGGGGAAATCAAGATGAGTGGGGGAAGGAGGTGAGGGAAATTGGTTCCAGGACATGAGAAAGGGTGTCAATGTTTGTGAAGTAATGCACCTCCTATCTAGTGAATAGAATGTAACCCTTCTATTGATTACAATAAAAAATTTAAAAAATAGCTAGTGGAGAGGATTGTGAGTGTTCCCAAGATAATGGTAAGGGATCTCTAGTTTTCCTGATCTGATCATTCCATACTGTGTACATTTATGAACTATCGTACGGTGTCCCATAAATGCATACAATTATTTTGTGTCAGTTTGAGTTCTTAAGTATATTTTTAGAAATAAAATGGAACATATTTGTTTCAATTTTATTTCCTAATAATATTTAAAAATCACAAGTGCTTGAACATTTGGTCTTGAGGTGCTTAAAGGATCTGATTTTGAGTTTTTTATTAAATGATTATTATGGAATGTTATACTCTCAAATTATGAATTAATGCACACATATTTAAGAATACATCACAATAATTAGGAGACATAGGAACATCACACATCTAATTTTAAATAAGCAGACTGGATTGATTTTATATTATTGCTACTGTCTTTAAAGTGTGATAGATATGCATATGCATTTTATTAAATTTTTAATAAATGTGACAAACCATACTCCAAAGAGTAAAAAGTCATTTCCTTCAATATTCTTCACTATTTTTTAATTGTGTGGAATACCACAGCTTCTCTTTCTTGGAATTATTAATCTTGAAAGGTCAGCTATAAATATCTTTCCCTAATATCTTTGTGGCTGCATAAAACTGAACATCTGCCTAATGAGCACACTGCTTGTCAGCTTTGATTTTCTTTTTTGTGGCTTTAGGTGATCAGCAACTCAAAATACATTTCCTAGAGCTAACTGAGGGTCAGGAACCCAAACCTTTCTGTCCCATATCTGTTAGTATGGGACATTAACATCGGAATGCAAAAGGAGGAAGAAGAAGAAAAGGAGAGATGCTGGATTTCCTGGACTTCCTGAGATAGTCAGAAGATGAGGAAATGGAATTTTCCTTTAACACACATATGAATACATTAGATTTAGCAGCACTATTGTTTAGTGTGCATTGTACACACAGGTCCCCTTCCTTAGAAAGGGTGCAACAAACCGAGAGTTCAGTAATGTTGCTATGGCTACTAGACAGCTGGGGGATGGGATTTCCTAACCTAACTTCTAGACTTGTCTAAGCACACTGTCACAGCTCATAGGATTTGAAGTCCAGGGTAGCTGTGCAAAACATTCCAATTCTGCCATTTCACAGTCCTTGGGACTCAGTTTCCTCTTCTGTAAAATAGTGTTCATAGGAGCCCAGATTGTGCCCAAATATAGGAGTATGCAAATTATACAAACAAGCTTAGGCACTGCTGCTGCCCTGGAAACATTTTTTATTCCAGTTCTCAACGATGGTGACTACTTCTACAATTGCTGTTCTCCAGATGCAGTTCTCAAGGCAGTGACGGAAGGAGGCAGCATGGGTGGTGGGCAGAAACTTGGGGAGCTGAAAGTAAGCTCACCTAAATTCAAATCTGACTACTACCAAGTAAAATACATATGGCACTGACAGATACTTAACTCTTGTAATCTTTTCTCCTTGTTAAAAAAAAAATGAAGCCAGGGACCAATGGCTCATACCTGTAATCCTAGCTACTCAGGCACCTGAGATCTGAGGATCTCAGTTCAAAATCAGCCAGGGCACAAAAGTCCATGAGACTCTTATCTCCCATTAACCACCAGAAAACCAGAAATGGTGCTGTGGCTCAAGTAGTTAAAGTGCTAGCTTTGAGCTGAAGAACTCAGGGACAGCCCCCAAATCCAATGACAAAACAAATAAACAAACAAACAAAAACTAGACACAGATGGATCATAATTACTACCCTAGCAGCTCAGGAGGTGAAAATCAAGAAGATCACGGTTTGAGGCTAACCATGGACAAAACTAATAATAATATCACAGATCAACTAATAACTGGCCTTCCAGTGGTATGCTTGCCATTCTAGCTTCAACAAAAAGATGAGATTAGGAGTATCACAGCTCCAGGCCACAACAGACAAAAATAGTTCATGAAATACCATCTTAACAGAAAAATCTGAATGGAGCATGCCTGCCATCCCAGCTATGAAAGCAGTCCAGACTAGCTTGGCCAAAGAGTAAGACTCTGGCTCAAAAATAATCAGAGGCCGGGAGTTTGGCCTAGTGGTAGAGTGCTTGCCTAACATGCCCAAAGGCCCTGGTTCAATTCTTGGGACCAGATACATAGAAAAAAGCTGGAAGTGGTGCTGTGGCTCAAGTGGTAGAGCTCTAGCCTTGAGAAAAGTCCAAGGACAGTGCTCAGGTCCTGAGTTCAAGCCCCATGACTGGCAAAAAAATTTTTTTTTTTAAATGAAGTGAGATACAGTTATAGAGTCATGAAATTTCCTAGAACTTGTTCAAAACTCCCCGGGAGTGAAATTAGACTTTCTGAGACATTTTTATCCTGTCAGGAGGAAATTCTAAGAGGATTATCTAACCTCTCCTCAAAGCATAATTCCTTAGAAGAAAACATGTCTTGGTGTTTTAAAAAGAAAGGAAAAAAAACAGGCATAATTCTAATTTCAGAATGAAAAAACAACCCTTACCAGAAAGAGATTAAAAGAGAAAGAGGATAGAGACAGAGGCTGAGATAGTGTTAAGGATGAGGGTTGTTGCCATGTGCAAATGAAGAGCCCTCAGATGCCCATATCATATAACCTCTTTTTTTCTGGCTCATCTTCAGATAGACAAAAACACACCAAAACCCTAAGCCAGGGCAAGTAAGCCCATAGATCAACATTTGGTTATTGCTAGAGTAAATTACACCACAGGACAGAGCAGGTAGTGGACCAGATATACACTAGCAAAACAACAAAAAAAATAGAATCAGTCAGATAATCTTAATAAATGTCTGTCTGATCTCAATTACTAAAAATATTCTCTTTGTTAACACACCTCTTCCAAATTCCAGCTTCTGTTTCCTGCTTTATTGTGCTAGGCATCAAAACATTTTAGACTTACTATATTAACCACCCACAGCTCCACAGAACAAAAGCCATAATGGGTTAAACTAAAAATCTTAAGCCAGGCTAGTAAATGGAGATGAATTGCTAGTGTTCTTCGAAAGAACAGCTCAGTTTTCCAGATTTCCTGAGGAAGGAGCTACATACACTAGCTTATTTGATTTTGCAGACGGAAGCAGGTAGCCAGGATCAAGCAGGAAGCAGATATCTCAAGAGTATATTCAGAGGAATGTTTAAAGGAACCATTTTAGAAATTGTTTTAGAATAGCTCTTTCAAGCCAAGCTAGAGATATGATGTAGAGGAAAGAGCACAGATTTTTGAACTCATACACTCCCATTTAGTAGTGGTATCTTGGGTAAACATCTAGATCTGTTTAAGCCTCTGTTTTCTCATCTACAAAATGGGTAAGAATCCTAAATCCTTTACAGATTCAAATATAAGGGAATCATAAATGGCTGATAATAGGCCAAAAAGGGATGGCTGCTATACTTATAAAGTGTTCACTCAAATGGGGACTGCCAAAGTTTTCATTTTTACGTATTTTTATCATTGTTAAGTAGTTGTACAAAAGACTTGCCATTCAACAAAGAAGTTTATTAATTCAGGGCATCTTGATCAGTTACTGATTTTAATACTCTCATATACCCCTCCCAGCCCACCCCTTTCCTTAATATTTTAGGCTATGCATTGCTTTTTTCCATTTAACAAAGCAGTTTATGTATATAATGCATCTTGATCTGTATCATCCCTTAATATTTTTACCCACTGATTTGACTTATCCTGTCCCTTGTTTTTCTCCATTTTGTTGTATATACAATAAATTCTTTTCTTTTTTTGCCAGGCTTGAACTCAGGGCCTAGGCACTGTCTTTGGGCTTTTTCAAGGTTAGAGCTCTACCACTTGAGCCACAGCACCACTTTCAGCTTTTTCTCTGTATGTGGTTCCAAAGAATCGATCCCAAATCTTCCTGCATGCTAGGCAAGCACTCTACCACTAGGCCAAACTACCAGACCTACAATAAATTATTGACTGCATCCTCCCCACTTCTCTCCTTCATTTGTCTATCCTGTCTTGGAAATTTCCAGTTAAAGATCCAGAAACACAACAAACCAAAGAAAAACCTGATAAGTGGGATTGTATCAAACTTAAAATTTTCTGCATGGTAAAGGTCATATCATAGCTAACAAACAAAATAGGAAAATCACAGAATGGAGGAAGATTTTTGCCAGCTACCTATCAGACAAAGACAAAATATACCTAGAGCTCAAAAAAAATAAACCCTCAAAGAAACAACAACCCAATTAATAACTGGGCTAATGACTTGAAGAGAGCCTTCTCTTCAAGAAGAAAAAGTAGAAATAGCCAATAAGACACATAAAGAAATGTTCAACATCTCTGGCCATAAAGGAAATTCAAATCAAAACAACACTAAGATTCCACCTCACCCCAATTAGGGTGGCACTATCAAGACAACTATCAATGACAAAAATGCTGGCAAGGATGCAGACCAAAAAGGAACTCTATGACACTGTTTGTGGGAATGCAAGTTTGTTCAATAACTCTGGAAAGCAGTATGAAGATTCCTCAAAACATTCAAGATAGAACTGCTGTGACCCAGCAATTCCATTCCTGGGTATTTATCCAATACATTACAAACAACATTACAATAAAGCCACCATCACAGCCGTTTACAATGAAGCATTATTCACCATAGCCAAGATATGGAATCAGCAGCCCAGATGCCCCTCAGTGGATGAATGGATCGAGAAAATATGGTATATATACACATCCATCAAAAAGAATGATATTGTACCATTCGTAAGGAAATGGAAAGACCTAGGAATATATATTTAAGTGAAGTAATTAACCCAGACCCAGAGATACAAAAGTTGATGGTTTCCCTCATTTGTGATAGATAGATAGAATGTGCCTAGAAATCTGTAAGTAAACAGGTTGGTTGGCACACAAATGGTTAAAGATGAATTATCTGAAATAGACTCTAGGAAGAGCTCAAATAGTATAATTCTTCAGAAAGATTAAGTCAAAACCCAACAAAACAAATACCAGGAAATGGGTATTTGCAAGGGGGAGGGACAAGGTTATTTATTCATGCAGGAAACATTTATTTTGGACTATTCACTATCAGGCAAGTCCTTGAGGCTTTAATCTAAAAAATGTCCAGTGCCAGAAAAGCAGCAGAGACACAATGTGAAATGCTCTGACTGACTCTACAGCAAAACCCAGGGCACAGCTCTGAGATCACGGATAGAGCAATCAAATAAATACATAGAAACAGAGGCCAGGTAAGCCAAGTGCTTGAAGGCAAGCAGGGGGCAGGGTGTGCAGAAGAGAAGGGATGGCATCTTAGGCTAGGAAAACTACATGTACAAAAGGCAGGAAAGCCTAAACATCCTGGAGTACTTAGGGAACCAGAAGTCAACCTTTTCTAGAAGTCTCCAAACATTTCATTTGTCATTGGGTCTTCAAGAAATTCTTTGTGGTTTTTTCCCCAAACACAGTAAAACCTCATGGTGCAGCAAACAATTATGGTTATAAAACACTTGGGCAATTATCTCCTATGCACCATCTACCATTCCTGCCTGTCCACTTTTTTGGTGATTTAAAATGGTTATCCTCTTCACTAAGGGAGGAGAAATGCTACTAAAATGAGCACGTACTCATCATTCCACCCTTTCTCAATTTAGTGAATGATACATAATTTTATGTTCTAATCAGTCTATTTCCTTCACACCTAACAAACGGAAAATAGGGGTTATTTTTGGCTTGGGTTTTGCTCTGTGTGTGTGTGTGTGTGTGTGTGTGTGTGTGTGTGTGCATACATGCATGTGCACAAACACTAGTGCTTGGATTCAAGGCCCCTGGCCCTTTTTTAGATTTTTCTATTCAAGACTGGCACTCTCCCACTTGAGCCACATCTTCACTTCTGTTGTTTTGCTGGTCAATTGGAGATGAGTCTCACAGATTTTTTGGGGGGGAGGGGGCCTGGGCTAGCTTTGAACCAGGATCCTTATACCTCAGCCTCCTGAGTGGCTACTGTTACAGACATGAGCCACTGGTGCCTGACTTAAAATATGTTTTTCTTTCTCTGCACAGTAACTGGTAAAATGATATGTGTATATAGATATTATATAGCTATATATAATTTGTACATGATATATATTAAAGAACTATAACATAAGGCTGTTAATATTTAGGAATACATAAATACATAATCTACATGTCTTGTATATAATACATATGTGTATATATTATATAGAAACATATTTATATATTTATTATGCACATTATATAGATATATAATATGTGTACATACATATTAATGGTAATAAACATTTGCATTTTTTTTAGCATTCAAACAACAAAACACATTTTCATGACTAAACTCTTAGGGTCATGTCTATTGCAATGCAGACTAAATTTGTTATATTCATACACTAACACATAAATGATTTCATCTCCAAATAAGGTATGAATAACTCAGGCGATAATAATGAAAAGATGTATTTAATGCACACATTCCAGTCAGACTATTAGAGCTGTAGTCTTGTATCCCCATGCCAACTTCTGACTGAGTTTCTCGGTGCTTTTACTAAGGCTTCCACAGATGACAGTCAAGGTTTTCTGAACAAAAATCTTAGACTATAACTCAGCTTTCCAAGATTCCTGGAGAATGCCAACTATTCGCTGAAAGCAAACCAACAAACAAAGAAACACCATGCTCCAGGACAGATCCAAAGAGAACAGATGAGCACCTACTCCTCAGTCCTGCTGCGGGACTCCAACATGGGAGCCATAACTAACCTGGAGCTCTAGCTGGGTCTGCAAGCTCATTCATCTTCTAGATTGGGAAATCGTAATCCGAGAAAATGGAAACCGTGACTTTTCTCTGTAATCACACCTTTTAGGTGTGAGAACCCAACTGGGACAGGCTTCAGCAGAAAAAAAAAAAAAAAAAAAAAAAAAAAAAGGCTTTCCAGAGAACTAAAAAAGTCCAAAGGTAAGTTGACTTTGAGGTGTGGCTGGGCTGCAGGTGATCAAGCAAGCACTGTTGCCAGCACATCCTTTCTTTTCCCCCTCCTTTTCTGGCACCGCCTTCTGCTCTCCTGGCTTTCATCCAAGACCACCCAGGGGCAGCCAGCTCCAGCCTCAGCTCTTCCCAATGCCAAGCCCAGAGGGAGAAAAGACGCGTGGGGGACACTTCTCCCCCACTGTTTGACAAGTCTTTACAAGGGGCTGTATTTACTTACTGCTTGCTCTGAACTCATTGCTGGAGGCAGGCAAATGTAGATGTGGTTGTCTGAGGACTATAGTACAAGATAAAGAGCCCAAAACTATAGGTGGAGTCCCATATGGGCTATACAAATATGAATGTGGAGGCTTGGGTGGAGAAGTTATGAGAGGAGACAGTAGCTAATTAGTCCTATTTCTGTCACTCACTTCTACCTAAAAGAAATCTATTGTCTGGGATTCCTTTTCCTAATCTGTAGCTGGGTAATCATTTTTACACACAGCAGCTACCTCAATAAGCAGACTTGAAGATCAGAAGAGACTCAAACAGGAAATTTAAATACACACATGCATAAACAGCTCTGTGATATAAATTTGGGGATACTGCAAAAATATGAGAGGTAAACCAGTGAACTAGTCTCTTCATACTTGTGAGTCAGCCTTCACATTCTACAATGCAAATACTACTTTATTTAGGTGAAACTCACACAGAGAATACATGATACTTCAGACAGGAAAAGCCAGAGAACATTGAATTTTTAAATATGATTCTAAGTGCTATCTACTTTGAAAGGCATTTATCCGCTTGTGGGAGACAGGGAAGACTTTTAAAAAGAAGATATCAGACTGACAAATCCTCTTCTGGCCAGCACCCAGCCTTGAACATGTCTCTGTTTTTCTTTTCTCTTTGGTTTAGTTTGGTTGTTTTTCCTCTAAACCAGAGTGAAAACCAGGCATAATAGCTTGGTCATAGAGCACTTGAGTATGTACAAGGTCTTAGGTACAATGCCTAGCAGTACAAAAATCTTATTTAAAAAAAAGGTGAAACCAAAGTAGACTATAATACTCTTCCCACTTCAGAAAAGCACAGAGTACAAACATGGGCAAAGGCACTGTTTGGAGAACCTTCTCATCGTTTTATTGCCTGTAATGCTTATACTTGTACAATAGCAAATAGGAATGGAAATCATGACTACAACACATAGTAGCTGAATTCGAACTAACTGAAAGACTGAACTCTTAACTAACTGAAATTTCTCTGAGGAAGAACGTTCTGACACCAAAAAACTGTTGGTCCACTGGAGGATATAAATTAACAAGAAAGTAAAATACAAATAACAATAATAAGCACCTTCAACAATTTCTTGAATCTGACTCAAATCACAGAACCTCCTTCAGCTACCTTCTAAAGTAAACATTTAAAGACCAGATTCATATCTCTATAGTGCTTACATTCACATTAATTAGCACAGTTAAGCTCTTATCACAAAAGCAAAATGTTTGAGAGAAATACCTAAAAAGATATTTTACTTTCATATGAAGAGCTGAAACAAAACACTAACATTGTGGCACTGCTTCTCACAAAGGCTTTGTTCAACAACCAGAACTCTAAAGATAGGCTAAAACGCAGGTTAAAAATGTTGTAAACCTACCTATGTGCAATTCTCTGGGAAACGTTAGTTTTATAAAACCAGATATAGTTAATTCCTTACTGCCCATTTCAAATTTCTCAATCAGTCTTTTTCCTTTCAAAGTTCTGAGTCAAATGGCACCCTTTCAAGTTACTAAAAAGGGAACTGAGTAAAATAATCCATGCTTTTAATTAGGGCCCCAACAGTAGGGAATATGTCATTCTCCTAAAAGATTTGAGTATAATAAAGACTCCTGCTCTTTAAGTAAGCAGCATTCAGAGGCCATTTAAAATAACTGTGGTAAAATGGGATGAATTCTAAAGTCAAACAACACTGCTGATATGTAGAAAGAATTGTGTATTTATTAAACAGTCCCATCCTGAGAGTCTCTAGTGGTGAGAAGTGGCAGTCACAGGGGTCCAATCGCTCACTGAGTCCATATTGGTAAGCTGGGCCTACACAGCCTGAACAATGGCCGCTGTGCCGTTTCTTTCTGGAAACCCAGGTGGTTAGAGAAAGAGTCTCAGAAGGAAGGAAACAGATACAAATTTGAGACCAGAATGATATCCTTTTAATCTTTCTGTTAATTTATAGGTCCCAGTAAAGAGTCATTGCTTTTCAGGAATAGATGCTATTGAATACCTGTTCATAGGTGTGAATTCACTCATGAACTGACCTATCATGAAAACATACATACAAACTAAATAGGTAGTTATGATAGAAATCTCTAACTCCTATTTTTATTAAGACATATCACAGGATATTCAGTTCTTTTATTGTTAATATTAATAATACATGGTTTAAGAAAAAAACAAGTGAGGGAGACATTTGTTTTAGATGAATCTTAGGAGAAAACATGAGCATGTCAAGCTACATGCAGGATGAATACTTCCAAATCAACAGCAGCACTGGCAAAATTCCCCTCCCCCTAAGGCAGAGCATGGAACATGCAAGGAACTGAAGGAAATTGAGTGGGGCTCAAAAGGAAAAGAAAGGGAATACACTGCGGAGAACCTGACAGAAGTCAAATCACAAATAACTATATGAAGAAGTTTGGACCAGTCTAACTGCAGTGCTCACACCTGTTATCCCAGCTACTTGGCTCTACTTTCTGTCCTGAGTCTAGTGTATTTCCAAGTATGATTAATTTATTGGTAGCCATCTCAGTGTAGAGAAGGTTCATATTGGATGAGGATGTCATGTTTGATAAAGGTCAAATACACCAGTTTTACTACAGTAAAACTGTAAGGAAAGGCATTCCATAAGAGTTATGAGGATTAGGAATTACAAAAGAACTTAATTTGGGTGCATAGAAAGAGTATATTTCATTGTTAAGAAATTTCAAATTAAACTAATAGCAATAAGGATCAAGGAATGAAATTGAAAGAAATTAGACATTGAAGAATAAACTGTAACAAAGAGCTTTCAGATCATCTCAAATGAAATGATTGAGGGGAAGAAATATACTTTGAATAGAAGTAATGAAAAAGTTTTTGGAGTTTTTGAACTCTAATGAAGTCTTAAGAATTGATTATGTGAACACATTGGAAACTGGTATATATATCTTGCTAATTTAACACAATATGCTTGTATCCAGAAAAAACATTGCTAACAGAATAACTAAATAGTCCCCTACAAAGGAACCATCAATGACAAATTGTTTGCTTTCTGCATTAACTCTGCCAGTCCTGAAGATTTGTCATAGAAATTTGAAATGTCCTGAAAAATCACAACTCATATTTGGAAAAAATTGACTGGAAACGTTCCTAAAATTGACTGAGACAAAAATATTTCTCTACCACATAAACAGTAAGTCTTAAAGCTGAAATTCTTCTAAAAATCATGTCAAAATTAAAATATTGATCACCATGTAAAAGAAAGGATCAACTTCCTTTCCAATTTATTCTCTATAGAAAAAATTACACAATCCTTGGCCTATGGAAATATAATCAAAACATATGTATCTAAAATACTAAAGAAAAGGAGATATCATAGTAGCATGATAGACAAATTTCCAATAAAAAAATAAAATATTTTTCTTCATTTGGGGATATTTGTAGTATTTGTCAGATTTTTAATGTGCTACTATTGTGCTTTTCCATTCTGAAATATTCAACTGTGCTTAATTTTTATAGTGCTAATTTTGCACTAGGCTTTTTAAAGAAGAACTTAAAATTGTTTAAACAGTAAGATCTGCCCTGTGTGTACACATTATTCTAAGACAATATCCTCCTCTTGTTCGTGCTCTAATCCTCATGTTTGGACATTATTTTTTTTAATGTCTTCCTCTAATATCCTCACTATGAATCCTTTATTCCTCAGCCCAAACACCACTACACACCGTCAGTTTTTTATGGTGATGTGTGTTTTCACAAAAGAAAGCAAGGACCAAAATATTTTAAACAATTTTTCTCTGCCAGATCTCATGGCAGGTGCTCTATGACACAATCTCACTTAATCATATACATTCCTCAAAGACAGGGCAATTATTTTCCACCACATTTCTGATAAATAAAAAAATAAGTGCTGGTTGTAATAATTCTTGCTCTCTGTGACTGCTATGGTGCTAATTATATATCTTCACAAGTCCTTTTAAGTGTGTTGATGAGAGACAACATTTAACCCTTCAAGTGATCTATTTCAAACTCATAGAGAGTTTTTCCAAATACAATTAGGTTAAAAATGAAGCTTTATGTATTCTTGGCTCATTAATACTGTGCTTTGGAATGTTATAGTTGCATGGGGAAATTATTCACTTATGGTCAAAATAACCACATGCCTGTAATTGCATTTAGACTCTTGGGAATTGGGTACAGTCTATTTTCTGTATTCACCCTCCCTGAGTATATTTCCTCCCAGCTCATTCTCATCAGGTTTTAACATCCCCACTGAGAATGACACTCTAATCCTCAGGGATTAAGAAAACACTGCCCCAGTCCTTCAGCATTACATTGCTAATCCACTAGGATTTAGAAAAGTACAATTTGAAAAGAGAGGAAATAATTCCATTGCCCATAATTTAAGATGGTAAAATCAGATCAATTAAGGCTGCCAATGTAAGATATAATTAACACAGCCATTGTGTGGAGGGTATTGCAATGCATATATGATATGATATATAAAACCAAACAATGTTTTTTATAATGTATGAATGTAGATATTAGAAAGTTAAGTATTAAATAGAAACCTCTTCCTTAGCTCTTCCTTGAGCTGTACTTTTACCATGACCATGAGTGATTTAAGTGTCAATTTCATATCTGACGATAAAATTGTCTGTTGAAATAGAAAGTTATAACCAGTGGGTTTTTTTAACTTTATATGTCAGGTTCTTAATAGTTTCCTAAATAACAAGGAACACTCTTAGTCAGTTGGCATTTTCCAGTGTTTTAATTGCCTGCTGTGATATAATTATTGTGACATTTTGGGATGTTTTTAACATCCTGAATTAAATATTCTGACATCCCACAGAGCACTTCATGAAAACAGTCAAACTGTATTCAAGTCATTAGCAGTCTACAGCTGTCCTTTAATATTAAAATTATTTTCTAATACAAAACACAGATGAAAATTAAGGTATTTAACAACTTTGAGCTCAGGTTAGATTTGAGTTCTATAATATCCTAATTTGTCAGGTAAGGGAGAGCATAGTGACTCTGTGATTCTTCCATTAAACTTCATCTAAAGAGCCAAGTGAATAAGGGCCACCACATGACAAAAGATAATGAACAAAATGTACTGATTTCAAAAGTGTAATTAGCCCTGGATAACACAACTACAAATTCTACATTAGGGATAATCACCAAACCATCATAGCTTTCTCTCTTCTCCTAGAAAGCTCCCTCACTTCATTTTGTTCACTTATTTGTGTTTCCTATGACATGTTCGAATAAATTCTGACATCACCTAGCTAATTAGTGTATGTTATTTAACAAGCCCTATTCTGAACTCCTTTCAGCAAGCTCCCAAACAGCTTTCTAAGAGAAGCCCAGAGTTTTCACCTGAAAGTCTAATAAAAATCTCATATCAAACCTACCTACAACTAACTCTTTCCCCTGCTTCTCTTCCCTTCTCCCTCAAGTCAGGAAAGCACAACTCCATGATTTCAGTTGTCCAGGCCCACAAATGGGGTATTTTCACTGTCATCCCTGGTTCCTATCTTGATCTCAAAATCTACACCATTATAAAAATCCCATGGCTCAGCCTTCAAAATATATTCAGAGTTCAGCACCTTCCACCATGTCTACGACCAGCTTTTAGTTTCAAGCCACTGAAATTTTTAATGTGTAGTAAAATATACAGTACATAAAGTGTGCCAGCTAAACATAAGAAGTGTATGATGCAGTGTCATTAAGTGCATTCATAATGTTAGACAAACATCATTATTCCTCTGTACCCTCAACTTGAGGGTAACCCTATGTTCCTTTCATCATGAATCTGACTATCCTAGGAATCTCATTATCAGTGGAATTACATAATATTTTATTCTTTTGCATCCATCTTAGTTTACCTATAATAATACTTTAACAATTTGCCCATGTTGTAGCACATGTCAGAATTTCCTCCCACTTCTTATTTAAAATTCTTCAGGTTATGGACACTGAATTGTCCGCTGCCATGTAAGTGCTCAGTAACTGGTAGTGATTCTCAGCTCATCACGTTCCTATTAAAAGGAAATTCTTGGTATATTCAAAGGGACTTGAACGTAGTTCAAGTTTGCGTTCTTTGCTGGCAGCATTGTCCCTCACTTTTCTAATCATTTTAACTTATCTTTTCTTTAGAAGAGGGAAATAAAAAAATTGGTAAGATCTTTTATTTTTAGCAATTTATTTTTTCTCATTATAGAAGAAATTACATGAGCACAAAGAAATTTAAATCCTCCATAAGGATATTGATCAAAATGTGTTATCCTCATAAACTGATATGTTCAACGGTAATCCCTCTGGATTAAAGATGATAAAGATATAATGTTAAGAAACAACCAAGTAAAATCACCCTACCTGAGATGTCATGAGTCTTAGAGTTCTCATGAACATTCTTCCAGTTTTTGTTTTGTTTTGTTCATTTGTTCCAGTCATAGGACTTGAACTCTGAGCCTGGGAGCTATCCTGGAGCTCTCATCTCAAGGCTAACACTCCACCACTTGAATCACAGCACCACTTCTCGTTTTCTGGTGGTTTATTGGAAATAAGGGTCTCATGGACTTTTGTGCCCAGGCTGGCTTTGAGCCGCAATCTTCAGATTTCAGCCTTACAAGTAGATAGGATTACAGGCATGAGCCACCAGCATCATTTCCAGGGCTTTTTTTCTATTCATATTCACTTTTCCTAATAATGAAGTCAACTATGTATTTTTATATTCTACTTTTTTCACTAAATACTTCCATATAGCAACCAAGGTTTTGTCACTAAACATTCTATAGTATGTCTTGATGGCTGATTAATACACACTGTATGTAGAATGTAATTTAGTCCTGAATATTAAATATTGAAGGAGTTCCAGAATTTTCTGTATCATCATCATCAAATCGATGCCATTAAAACCAAATCCTTTTCCTTTATTGTATACATGCTCATAATAGATTCTGAAGTAAAGTTTAGTGATTAGAAGCTAGGTGCTATCTATTTACACTTTTCCAGAGGAGAAGTAGAAAGGACATTGCTAGGGATGTCTGAGTACATTATGGTCATTCTCAGCTACCATATTCAAACCAGAGAATAAATAGAAATCACTTCAGAGTAAGGTTATTTAGGTTTGATTGGGAGGAGAATGGAAAGAGTATTTCACCTTGTTATCTGATATATTGGATATATGTATATTTGGTTATTTGAAATAGGATAGGGAAGGAGGGAAAACAAGATGAGGGGCAGTGGTGAGGGGAGGAAAATGGGTAGAAAAACCTGAGAAGTGGTATCAATGTTTGTGAAGTAATCCACCTTCTATCTGGTGAATATAATGTAACCCTTCTATTAATTATAATAAAAAGGAATAAAAAAACATATCCTAAATATTTTAAATACATTATTTTGCTCTTAGCAAAATCATTAATATTAATTTTGATGCAAACAATGCATCAATGTTTCTAGAAACCTTAATGCTTTGTGACAGCACCATTCAAAAGGTTTTATATCAGTAGCACTAGTAATGGATTTATATATTATTATAGCGAGGAAATGTAGCTCACCAATTTCTTCTTGTACCCTGCCTTGGAAATCATTGTTCGAGGAAAACTGCTTATTAAACTTTCACAAAATAAACCCACACTATAATATAATGATTTATAGTTTTCAAAGCACTTTCAGAAACTACAAAGAGTTATCTGCACTTACTCTACTCTTCTCTATCATCCATTCACTCAGCATCTCAGCACCCTTTGTCCTATCTAATGAGTGTCTTTGGTGACAAAAGTAAGACACTCTTTAGTCTTCATCTGTCTCAATTCCTGTATAGCTGTCAACATGATTACCATGCTTTCCTTCTTTTTTTCTTTTTACAGCTTTTTGAATTATAATTTACTTACCATAAAATTTATCTTTTTAAGTGTAAAATTCAATTCTTTTTAAAAGTAAACTCACAGAGCCATTCAATAATCATCACCATAGTCCAATTATAGAGTATTTCAATCATCTCAAAAATATTCCTTGGACTACATCCATTTCTAACCAAAAAAAGAAGCCTTTTTTTCCTTGAAAACACCATTTGTTTGTTCCTATAACTGCACATTCACTTCCCCCTTTGATCTTTCTCATAATGTTTTCTTTGCGTCCTTGGCCTAACCTTCTTCCTTTATTTTTGCCTTTAAATATTGATATACTTTGTAGTTTTGTCTTAGTTCTGCTTCTTTAGGTCCCTTCCCTATTGCCACCTTAGACATTGTATGCCCTTAATAATCATCCATTCTGGGTCAGTAGTTTGACCTAGTGGTAGAGTACTTGCCTAGCATACACAAAGATCTGGGTTCGATTCCTTAGTACCACATACATAGAAAGAAGCTGGAAGTGGTGCTATGGCTCAAGTGGCAGATCACTGGACTTGAGAAAAAAAGCCCAAGGATAGTGCTCAGGTCCCGTGTTCAAGCCCCAGGACTGGCAACAAAGCAAAACAAAACAAAATAATCATCCATTCTCAGTTAAAATTTATTTTCTATCTGTATTTCTTTACTGACCTCTAAATTTTGTGTTCACTTGTATACTTGTCTTCATTAGGATACCTCACAGACAGCTCACGAAAATGAATATAGCATTCTCTCTCTTTCTGTTCCACTGCCCATTTTTCAATAAAGACACCACTTTCAATACATGTGTAGTTCACATTCTGGTCATCATCTTCCTTCTTGATAACCTACAATAGACATTATATCCCTCTCTGTGTCCATGGACAGATACATCCTTATTCCCCTAAACTCTGGTAATTTCTTTCTTTTTTTTTTTGTGAGTCATGGGGCTTGAACTCTGGGCCTAGGTGTTGTCCCTGAGCTCTTCAGCTCAAGGCTACCACCCTACTGCTTGAGACACTTCCAACTCTGGTAATTTCTTATCTAAAACCTATGGTAACCTCTTAATTGTTTTTCCTGCATCTACTCTCAACTTCTCAACTTTCCTCTATACTACTGTCATAGTATTGAAATTCAAATTTTCTTAAAATATGCTAATTTCTCCAACCATTAAAGTAGGTTGAAGTATTTTAACCAGTTTCCAAAGCCCTACATAACCAGATCCCTGACAATTCCCCAAGTTCTTCTGAGCCTTGCTTATACTCTCTCTCCTATCACACATCTTCAGACACTGACTCTCTCATCTCAGACTGTTTCATTTGCCTGATGTTCTTCCCTGACTTTCTCCTTTGCACTCTTCTCATTTCTGGTGTTGCTTACAGGATTCTCTTCCAGGGCACTTTCCTGCCATGATTCCACATTCTTGGTCAGTTCCTCTATAGTAGGTTTCATAATGAAAAGAAAAGCAAAGCCAGACAAAAGTTAAAGAGAAAAACAGATTTCATTCCTGACTATTGTAATAAAAGAAAAGACATCACAGGAGAATTAGGCTCAATTCCAAATACAGTATGGACAATGGAGAATTTATAATCAATTAATAGGGTGAGAATAAGTAAATAAGAAATTACTAAGGAAATAAGGAGGATTTTAAGTAAACTGATAGTATTCATGCTGAAAACAAACCAATGTAAATTATACACCATGAGGAATATGAGGGCTAAAGCATGAAAACCCATTTAGATTTAAAAAATGAGACTACTGGGTTCTGGTGATTCATGTCTGTAATCCTACCTACTCAGGAGGGTGAGATCTGAGAATTATGTCTCTATGTTGGCTGGGGCAGGAAAGTATGTGAGATTCTTATCTCCAATTAACCACTAAAAACACTGGAAGTAGAGATGTGGCTCAAAGCAGTAGAGTGCTAGCCTTGAGCAAAAAACTCAACAATAGTGTCCAATACCTGAGTTCAAGCTCTGGTATCAGTGCACACACACACACACACACACACACACACACACACACACAGAATAATTAGATAGAAAGGTTGGTTGTAGTGTTCTAAACTGATTTGAAAGTGTTCTTGTTAAAACCTTATTTTACAGGAAAGACATGAAGGACCTAGGAAAATATTCAGAGATTCAGGAGGTTTAGGTTTTCTTAGCGCAAAGAATCTTGGTCAATATTGCAATCTTTGTCGATTTTTGGAGCACATTTGACAACTTAGAATAAATAGTAATGTCTATTATTTAATGTTTACTTCCCTCCCAAGACTATAATCTCCAAGACACAGAGGTGATGCCAGATTTGTTTCCGTACCCTTAGGAGCTGGCGTAGTGCCTGACACACAGCAGACATTCGATAACTACTTGTCTAAGGATTACATTGCTTCACTTAAGTCCTTACAGCAATCCTGAAAGGAAACTACAATCCAAACAAGATCATTTTCATGACATGGGTAAAGAAAGTAGGGTCCTAAGAGATCAATAACTTGCCCAAGCTCAATCACAGACAATTCTGAAGGCATAAACAGAATGAATTGAGAAACCTAGAATGTCTCTTTAATCAAAGCTAAGTGATGATTAATGATGCTCATTTATGATTCTTATTAATAGTGTCCAGTTTTTTGAACCAGAAAAGGGAAGAAAGAGAGTTAGTTAGCTAAGGAAACAGAGTTCTGACTCTTAAAAAATATACTTGTAAGGTAGACATTAACATGTTGAATTCCTTCCTCCCAGGATGGTCTAATCCTTCCAGTTTGTTATTTATTTACACCGTATCGAGATGACTGAAGAAAGAAAGCCATGACTTCTCTCACTCCATGAATTAAGGATGACCTGAACACTGCACCAACAGTAACTGGCAAGGTTGGAGACAATGTCAGTCCTAATAACTTCGTTATAAGTGCTGCTTGTTTGGATAGAGAAATGGGCCGTAACTCTAACTCCTATCTTTCTAGTTCAAATTTTACATGAAACCTTCCCAGCCTTCCTAAACATAAGGCTTTCTAGAAGCAAGCTCACGAATGGTACTTTACACCCTTCCAACCTGCCCCCATGAGTGCTAAAGGGAAGCCAAACCATTTTTATTATTGGATTCAGATGAATAATGTGGGAGGGGTTTGCAGAGGCCAAATGGGAAGGAGAAATGTCCATCTGTAAGTAGTGATCAAGATATGAAAATAAAAAATAGATGGAATATGGCACTATTTACATGCTTTTGAGAGAAAGCAAATTCACCTCTCTGGAGAAGAATTGACACTTATTTTTTTATCCCAGAAGCAAAATCACAATGGACACAATACTGCTAAATGACATGCCTGAAATGATACCTCTTTTTGTTTTTGTTTTTGTTTTGCCTATCCTGGGGCTTGAACTCAGGGCTTGGGCACTGTCCTTGGACACGTTTTGCTCAAGGCTTGTGCTCTGTCCCTGGAGCCACAGCACCACTTCTGGCTTTTTCTGTGTATGTGGTACAAAGGAATTGAACCCAGGGCTTCGTGCATGCTCGGCCAGCACTCTACTACTAGGCCAAACTCCCAGCCTGAAACGATAACTTCTATAGAAAGTATTTCACTTCTAGCTCTTTTCTCTGTGTGTTATCTAGCCAAAGCCAGAAACAGAAATTACTCACATCATAGTACACTGAGTATATTAATCACCATATGTTTTGAACTCTATTTTAAATTAATAATGAGACTTTCACATTGAGAAATCTTGGGAAACTGTGAATAATACTGGTGAATCACTCACTGTACCACCTTACAAACTCACCAGGCATCATATGAAATAAGCTGTGACTATAAATTGCCCTTTATGTCTCTGTGTTATTTAGCTAATGGCATAGGTCTGAGAGCAAGTTCTTCTAAATGGTAGAATAAAATATACAAAATAATAATAAGATGAGTCAAGAAAAAGCTCAACAGATGGAGACATGAAAGGTTAAAGTTGACATTCCTTCTTTAAAGTCACAGCGATGGGGTGAGGGTAGAGAAATGTCAAACAGAAGAGAGGTAAAACAAATTAAATTCACCACTGTAGCCAGCTTATGTCAAAATCTCAAAGGTGACTGGAAAAGCCTTTCAAGTCTAAATAAAGGTGGGGGAAATGCCAATAATTATGCCTTCTATTTATCACTTTCCTGGGCTGGAGACATTTTACAAACTTTAATTCATTAATCCTCACAACATGACTGCGAGTCAAGTGGATGACAAACTAGTCTACCTTGTTTCACAGAAAAATGATGAAGACCCAGGGGGGAGAATGAGTTGCAAAGATGCCACCAGGGAAGAAATAACACACAGTAGTTACCAATTCTAAAATCCAAACATTAAATCTGCAAAAAACTAGCTCTACCAAAAAAAACCAAATTGCTATTAGAATACAACATAAAAGCCTAACATTGGAAAACCATTTTCTACTAATGAGATGCTAGAATTATAACTCTCTGGTCTGTTCCATCTAGGTGTTATTGTGAATGTTTTATTTGTTGTCACTCACTGAAGGAGCTCAAAAATCAGGCATATTCTTATGACTTAGCTCATCTCTATGTAAGTAAGTAAAACCCCTAGCCTATGGATGTCACTTTTGACCCTATAACCACTTTGGCCAATGAAATGTGAACAAAAGTCACACTTGTTACTTTTCAAAAGAAAGTTTAGAATCTAAGACATGTTTAGCCATATATATTTTTCCAGCTACATGAGACCTACTGTTTGGAACTGTCCCATCAATTTACTGAGGTTCACATAGCTGGCAATAGGAAAACTAAGATTTTTAACCCTGGCATTTAAGCCTAGCACCTACTCTCTTAACTATTATCCTATACTTTTCGCCATTGTAAGTGTATAGTTCAAAGACATACAGGGAGAATTGTTAAGTAAAATCTCATCAGCTACTTCTTCCAGAGAAACAGGTATAGGTTTAGAAAGAAGATAATTAAATAGTTTGATTCTATGCATTTGTATTTGTTCAAGTCTTTCTGAAACAAGTACATATTAATCATTCAGTAGAAGCTTATCTTAAAAAAGAAAGAGCCTACTCTCTCATAGGCTAGCACACTTGTTCTCAATAATTTTAATACCAGTTTTTCACTTCAAATGATAATCTAGCTTTTTACCAATGTTTTTGTTCTTACCAACTACGTCCAGATGGTATTTTTAGAAGTTCTTCTTTACTATCCTCCTCTCCCAAACTCAAGTATTAAAACCCCTAACTCCTAATCTCTATGTGTGTCCTTTGGGAAGTAATTGGGTTTCAATGATGTCAAAAGGGAATGGCAGAATGGCTGAATTCAAGGCTATACAAAAAAGGACAAAAAGAGAACTTTCATTCTTTTGGCTATCTGAGAATCAGAAACTTAGGCCAACCAACTGAAGCCAGGCAGTGAGCATTATTCTATTTGAGTCTTCTGACATCATGATCTTGAGCTTCTCAGTTCCCAGAACTGAAGAGACATAAGTGTCAGTTGCCTAAGCCAACCAGTCTATGATATGCTACAACAATGACTAAAGCACTTCTCCCATAGCTATTCTCCCTGATTCCCCAGTTTATTCTACTCTGGAAACATCCAAATTATAGTTTCTTAGAATAAGCTTCTACTTTACTTCTCTTGTCTTCTGCATCTCAATAATTAGTTCCTTTCATTAGTTCTGATTTGGAGTCATTGTTTGCCAGTCTTTTCATCCTTTCTATTTGATTCATTGGCATATACTATCACTCTGCCTCCAAAGCATATCCTACAGTCTACTATTTCTCACATACTTAACCACTACTCATTGAGTCAGCATCAACCCTCCTAGGAATATAGCATCAGGCCCCTATTTCCCCTGCTCCACAAGCCTCCTCCAAGATGTTCTACACAGAGCAGCCATATGATTCTTCTCAGAGGTAAATGAAATAGTGCTTCTCTATACTCTTATGCTTATAAGAATTTCCCATCCCCTGATATGCTGATCAGTGCTGAGTGATCACCATGTAATCACTGAACAATACCATTGATCTTTTAAGTGTTGTAAACCACCTTTAGGATATTACCATGACCAAATCATTTGTAAAAAATGCCCAGTCCTTATTATAGATAGATTCAAAGTCCTGTAAGATTTTTCCCTTGCTGCTCTTCATAGTTCTTATTCACTGTTCTCCAACTGTGAATTAAAGAGAGGGCTGCAGAACCAGGGTCAGGAAAGAATAGGAACCAAGGATATTTAGGTATCTCAAGGCAAGACAGGGTAGTAGAGCCCACATTTGCAGTTATAGTTATATGTATATGGTGCCATAACTTGGGCTAGAAGTGTGGCTCAGTGGAAAAGTGTCCACCTGGAAGTACAAAGGGCTGAGTATAAATATCAGTACTGTCAATATTAATAGTAATAGTAAAAATGAATACCATACTTAATATATACCAAGTATATTAAAAGTGATTTAGACATTCTAACTTATTTAATTCTATTACTAACCCTGTGAATTAGGTACTGCTACTAATTCCTTTATAGAATATGGGGAAAAATCAATTTTAAAAGTGATTTTCCCTAGAAATGGTCATTTAAATCACAACTTTCTATACATACTTAAAGTATAACAGGGGTTTAAACCTAGGCTACTTAACTCTTAACCCTTCTTCTTAACCCTTTCTATGTATTTTGATGATGATTACTTCAGGGCTCTAAGACTTTAACCATTTTCCTGCCTTCATATTATTTCAAAATCCCTGAAAAAAAAAAAAGATTCAAAGTCCCTGAAAATCAATCCAAATGGAATGTCGTAGATTCCATATCTAGCCTTTGATTTAAAAAAATATGTATGTCACTTTCCTAACAGGCCTTCTAAGACTACATATAAAAGACTGAGTCACTTCAGTTTCTAATTAAGGTTCCTATGATTTTCAAGATCTTCTCTCTTCTGGTGTGCCTGTAATTTTCATCACTCTGAAAGAGTTGAGAAAGAGCCAGCACAGGACACTACTACATGTGTATGAGGAAAACAGAACAAGAAAGAAAACTGGACTGTATTTCCTGACCAACAAGCTAGCAGCTTTATGAACAATCTCATTTGATTCTATCAATATTCTGAAATATTCTGCACATGTGGACACTGAAAGTTACAAAGATCTAATGATTTTCCCAAGGTCATATAGCCATTAGATCTAAGACTTAAACTCTGACTTGTCAGATTAGAATCTTAATTTTATTAATTTATAAAATATTGAGATATACTTGACTGTACAAAAATTGGAGCAGTTCTTCTGATAATGGAAAAACAATTCTAAGGATATGTAATATGCATAATATGCAATATTTTATAATAAAATCTTTAGAAGATTAAATTAAGTCATAAATGTGAAAAAAATCTTAAAAGTTAAAACACTAATCAGATGGAATATATTGTGCTATAATGGTACAAGGATATTAAAAAATCACACATTGATTATAAAATGTATTGAGTCAGTAAAATACTAAGAAAAGACTTGCTTTTATAACAAAAGCATGATAACCTTGACGTTTCTTTATAATCACGCACTTTAGGTGTTGACAGCTCTATGATCTCCAGCCCAGGAAAGAAAAATAGGGGAAACAATTACAAAGGAAAGAAAGACTGAATATTAATGATGTTTTCCAGTATCCTCAAATCAGGTGAGTTATCCATGAAATTTAACCCTCTATTTCCCTTGAAAGGAAAAGATCGGTTCATTTCCAGAGAAGTTTTTGTAGGTAATTCCAGCTTCCTTTATGGTTTGAACCATTTCTTAAAAAAAGATAAAGAAGGGAAGATTTTTTTCCCCAGAACATAGGGAGAAAAGAGCACACACACACACACACACACACACACACACACACACACACACACGAATCTATAATTAGAGCGCCACACAGACTTTCTTATCTATTTGTAAATATTTGGAGGGAGAATGCTACATGTACATATATATTATCTGTACAACAAATAGAATAGAAATGAGAGGATAAGACTTTTAGCCACATATAGAAACTGTAGGTAATCCAGGTTGTCATTAACTAATTTCATGACTCTGTCCTAGTCATTTGATTTCCCTTTGCCCTTTGGTCCAGCCACCTCCCCCAATCCTCCTGCTGTTGGGCACTACACAAAAACTCCCTGAAAACCAGATGTTACATCAAAGTCAATATTTCCTGGAGGCCAGCTTTGCTGACTTCTTTGAAAAGCACTAAATTTAGAAGTAGCGTGCAAATAACATTGCTCAGATTAAACTCGCTTATTAGTGGTCCAGATGATAATCAAAAGCAAACAGATGGTCGCTTAATGAATGTTATTGGAAGGAAGGCGTCTTTAAATATAGGATTTGTGTGAAAAGTTTGCTTTTTCTTACAAGTTATTTTGATGATTATATTTGAATGCTGGCATCTCTTTCAGAATATAATTTTGTGTAGCTTCTCATAGACATGATGAGAAAGATCAAAGCTCTAGGGAGCCACAAAAGGTTTCTCCAATTCAAATAAGCAACACTGTGCAGTGAAAATAAAGATCAAAAGCTTTAATGGAAAACATATAGGTTTTGAGAGAGCCAGTGTGTATATTTTAAGGAATTGGAGATATCAATAATATACATTCAGAGACCTGACGGGTAAGACCAAATCTATACCAGAGCTTGAAACAGAGAAATGGTGCCTCTTTTACAATTATAATAATAATAGAATTCCTTATGAGAGTAACCAGACATGTTTAAAACAAGATTTATTTCATCTTTTCAAAATATATATCATCTTCCCCATTCACAAAAAGATAGGATTAGTGGTTGCATTCCCTCCCCTTCTAGACACATGATATTCTGAAACAAAACAGAAAACAAATTAGAAAAAAAATAGAAACAGACTATAAAGCAAGAGAGATTTCTACCTGTGTACTGATCATGTTATTCATGTTTGCTAACATTAAATATATTACTGACATTAACCAACTATCTCTAAATTTTTAATAATCACAATATTTTGAAGACTCCTAAGAATCAGGAAAGCTTTATGGGAGGTTATTTGTCAAAAACAATTAAACATACACATATAGTTTTCCTAGTATAAACTCAGAGTGATAGTTAACAATTCTGCAATGTTATTGTTTCATCCAAGGTCTATCCAGAACAGATAAATCACTACAGCTTTTGTATAAAAGTAAATAAAGAACTTTTAGTTAGACAAAAAGTAAACTAAGTACTGAAGCAGAGTATTCTAAGTAGTGATGGTTTGTTAATTGTTTACCATCAAGTATCTATGTGGGAAAAGCCCTTTGCCAATTTCCCACCATTATTTGGTAGCTTCCATTCAGGAATTTCATTTCCAGATATCAATTGTTTAACCAATAACTGAAAATTTACACAAATGTTTCTAAGAAACAGCTAACCATTGAGGGGCTAAAAAATGAAAGCAAAAAAGCAGAAATTATTGAAACTTGTAAGTTTGGAGAAGCAGACTTGCAGAGGTGATCCTTAGAGGAAGAGGGGTGGAGAGGATTGATGCTAAACTAGTACTGATGGGAGAATAGAATGGATGCACTGGGCCTGAGACACAGACCCCTAAAATGAAGATCTGCCTGGGAGGTGAAGGATAATAGAGAAACTGCAAACTGGAGTCAAATCTTAGAAACCCCTGTCATTAATGACCAGGACCTTCATGGGTCCATTCTAATTTCATGTTGCCTCAAGTTAGCAAATATCAAATTATTGGATCCATGTTCTAGATGAAAAGTAGAGAAGGGCAAAGGACACCTAATAGTGTTCCTTTAGAAGAGACTCCTCAGGAGCCTATTCTGGGAATTTACACTCACATCTTAACTATGCAGAACTCATTTCCAAGGCCGTTCCCAGAAGAAAATAAGACTGGGAAATATTTCTGTTACCTGGACATATTGTCACCCAATAAAATAAAGATGAAATACTTTGGGGGAATTGTGTGTATGTGTGTGTGTGTGTGACAGAGAGAGAGAGAGAGAGAGAGAGAGAGAGAGAGAGAGAGAGAGAGAGAGAGAGAGAGAGAGAGAGAGAGAGAGAGAGAGAGAGAGAATGTGTCATGGAGCTTGAACTGGGCCTGGGTGCTGTTCCTGAGCTCTTCAGCTCAAGGATATCGCCTTACCTTTGAGCCAAGCCCCACTTCCCGTTTTCTAGAGGTTAATTGGAGATAAGAGTCCCAGGTCCTTTTGTACTTGGGCTGGCTTTGAACCTTGATCCTCAGATCTTAACCTCCTCCTGAGTAGCTAAGATTACAGGCATGAACCATCCAAGCCTGGCTTGCGGGAGTTTTGTTTGTTTTGACAAGTACATCAGTTGCCAATGGCAAACAAAACTGGAGTGACTGACAGATTATCATTCCTTCACTTACCCATCTATCTTTGTTTCTTCCTAGCCCCCTCACTTTCCATTGTCCCTGTGATTCAAATTGCTCAAAGCCGCCTTAACAAAAAGCATTTCATCCTTTGCTTCTTATAGAGCTCCTCACACTTGTTAGTTCACAAGTTCTGTCTGGGGAAATACATATCAATACATACTGCTTACTTTTCTTCAGGTATATTTTTCAACCGCTCTTCAGTTCCTCTCAGTTCTTGATTCCAGGACAGCTGACCCTACATCTAAGGTTCTAGCATATCTCCTTGATATTTTTCTCTACTTTTGACCATGTTGTTGTACTCTCATAATCATTTGACTTAACATCATTTGACTTAACATTTTTGAGGATCTTGGAATGATTGGTAGACCAAACCAAATAGGATGTGTCCAGAAGCCACATTATATTTCATTTGGAATAATCTGCTCTTCAGTAGAGTATGTAGGCTCCTTTTCATCCAAGATAATCACAAAGTTGAGGACTGACAGCAAGAGACACTAAAATGCTCAGTCTCCCTTTACCTTACTTTATACCGTCTGTGTTTTTAGAAACATGGTCTCATGTAGTCCAGGCTCTTCTCCAACTTGCTGTCCTTCTGTTTCAGCCTCCCAGATGTCTGGGATTAACATGTCAGACTCAATGCTATCTTAAGCTGCAACTATGGGTCAGTTGCAAGAGGATGGGGAAGTGCCAAAAGGATAAGACAGATACAGTTCCCCACCTTTGTATCTCTCTTTCTTCAAGAGATGATGGACATGAGAAACAGTCATCAAATTTCTGTGGATGAAGATTTATCAGAAAGATATTAAGAGGCAGGTAACCTGTTATTATTTATATGCAATATCTTACATTTTGTCATTCATAGTGCTTGAACTCGGGGCCTGGGCACTGTTCCTGAGCTTTCTCCTCTCAAGGCTAGTGTTCTATCACTTTGAGCCACAGCACTACTTCCTATTTTCTGGTGGTTAATTGGAGACTTTTCAGCCTGGCCTGGCTATGACCTGGATCCTCAGGCGCCACCAGTGTCTGGCTGTTACTATTCTTTCTAACAGTCAATCTGTGTGTGTGTGTGTGTGTGTGTGTGTGTGTGTGTGTGTGTGTACGTGATTAGTTTTACATACCTATAAAACTATAGCCAGCCTCTATGTATTTTTCCACTTTCACCCCTCAGATTTCAGTAGATTTTTAGAAAGATTAATGCGGAAATAGAGAAAAAAATAGTGAAAAAATACCAAAACTAAGTTTCATGTATCTTCTCCTTCACAGTTTCCACCCTTAACATCTTAGGTTAGTAGAGTGCATTTATTAGAGTATCTGAACATAGACTGATTGGAACTAACTTGCTTATATTTCATTTTTATTTCTCCAATTTATTTTGTCGCTCATGACTTTGACTCTTCTGATGCATATTGGTGCAATATGTTATTGTTTTTATGATTATGCTACAATTGTGCATCTTTTGAGAGGAAAACCATAGAGATAAGGAAACATTTTATTATATCCTACCACAAGCACATACTACTAACATGACATTATCACTGTTAATATTAACCTTGATCACTTGGCCTGAAATAGAATTTCTCAGATTTATCCCCTATAATGTACTTTTGTTCCTCCTTTCATACTATCCTTATATTCTGGAAGCGTGGAAGCCCCATGTGCTGCAGGTCCCCTTTTGGGTGAAATAGCTACACAATTCATTTAGAATTCCTCTGTATTAGAGATTTATCTATGCTTGCCCATCCATTTACTCAGTTGTTGATCTATACAATACCATGTCAATGTACTGATATTTATTTTATATCTTGGGTTATGATACAGTACTTTTCATTCATTTCACTGTTTCAATTTGTTCCATCTTTAGCTCCTGGCAATTCTTCTTATTGGCTCCTCTAATCCCTTGACATGTACACATTAATATTGTCATAGCTTTATTCTTTCTTTAGCATTTCCCTAACTTTCAATACTGCTACATTTTTCACGCTCCTTGTATATATTTCTTACCCTAGCCCCAAAATCAGTCTTTTTTAGGTAATATTTTCATCTTTAATACACGTTAGTCCTTTCACTAACATGGGGAAGATGGCAGTACTGGGGTTTAAACTCAGGGCTTCACACGTAACTAAACAAATGTTCCATGATTTGCGCTATGACTCTAGCCCTTTATACTCTGATTGTTTTTAAGGTGAGGTCATGTTTTTCGTCCAGGCTGACCTGAATCACAATCCTCCTATTTTTGCTTCCTGTGAAGATAGAATGATGGATGTGTGCCACTAACCCAACAACTGGTTAAGATGAACCCTATCAATTTTTTTTTTTTGGCCAGGGCTTGCTTCAAACTCCTGACCTTTACTGATCTCTACTTCCTGAGTAGCTAGTATAGGCATGAAACAGTGGAGTCTAGCTCTCCCAATAAATCTCTCCCAATAAATATGAGTTTCCTATTTCCTTCTACTTCTAACAAATAAGAGACAAAAGGATGTGCATTCCACACATCAAAAGAAAGGGGTTTTATATCCCCCATTCTTGCTGTTTCCAAAGTGAGGAATTATGACATCATCTGCAAATGTCCCAGTTCAGATGTCCTTGTAAGAGGACCACTACACTGTTCACAAAGAAATGTACTCATTACCTGACTTACGTAACTGTAATACCTCTGTACAATAACAATTTTATAAAGAAAAAGAAAAGTTACCACTGTGAACTGTGGACATGGTTCAAGTGGCGAAGTGCCTGACTAGTGAACATGAAGCCCTGAGTTCAAACCCAGTGTCATACACACACAAAAGTTACGTAAGTAATGAACGATCCAGTGACCCAGAAATGTTAATATCCCTTTGCAAGAAGGGAGACCTGGTAAACCGTGTTCCTGAAAATACCAAGGAATAGATGACAGATTCCACTCACTAGAGTTTCTTCTGATGGTATTTATAGGTTGTGTCTTCCAGAAAACTTTCCCTGTTCTACTAGGAAGTTGACTTGGACTAAACTTCTCTAAGCATCTAATACTACAAGCCCATTCATTTATCAGTACATGTTTACCATTTCCTTCAGGAGGCAAATATTGATCTAAAGATTCAGAGATGAATTGTACTCTGAGGCCTGAAACCTTCATATTACATGATGGAAGATGAAGGATCTCTCATGTAATAGGCAATTGTCAATACCTCATATCCTTAGATATTTCTATTTTTCAGCCATTCTTCATATTATCATTATTACATTATATTTTTTCTTCACTCATTTAATTCTTCTCTTTGGCTCCTCTTATAACCAACTTTTTACATTCCCACTATGTCAGTGAGGGTTTCATGCAAGAAACAAATCTAGCAGGAGTTGTAGATATGCAAACCTATATAATATTAGCACATATCTATCGAGACAGAAAGAGAGAGAGAGAAAATGTTTCCTTCTCCCCCTCTCTAATTGACTCTCCGCTAACTCTGGGTCAGTTAAGTAAAGAGGATGAGGGAATTTATTGTAAGGAACTGGCTGATATGGTTGTAGAGGCCTGGCTAGGCAAATCTGACATGCATAGTGCAGTGAGTCAGGAAGGAGTGTGGATATTCTTCCATGGGAGTTGATACTGGAGTCTACAGGTACAATTTCTTTCTCCTCAGGGAAGGTGTGGTTCTGTTTAAGGCCTTTCAACAGACTAGCTCAACCTCATCCAAACCACCCAGAATTCTTTTTTCTTAGAGAAATTATAAACATTAATCACAGCTACAAAATGCATTCACAGCAATACCCAGATGGGTTTTGGATTGAATAAGTAGGGATTATAACTTGGCTAAGTTGACACATGCAACTGACCATCACGTTTACCCATATCTTTCGTCTCTCCCTCAAGTACTGATGAGATCATGGTGAGAGCCTTTTACCGGGGTGGTGCTATGTAGTAGTCCTATCTAATTTCATCCCCATTTGCCTCACTCCATCACTACTGTCTGCAAAGGGCCTTTGACCATGGTCAGATCTGGCTAGTATTAATGAAGGCATGCTTGGTATATAATTTGAGCACCCCCTGTATAAACAAGAAGGACTTCTGTGACATATGTAAAAACATGGCACATGCTACAGTAAGAACTAGAAACACAAAGCTCATTGGTATAAAATTAATAAAAATATAGAAATGCTAGACCATTGGATACCAGTAAAGGGCTTCCACTGCCAAGTTATCGTTCATTTTCCTTTATTAAAGTTTACAAAACAGATTAGGAGTGCCAGGTTCTGTAATTAAATAGGTTGTAATACCTTGGGCAATTTCAAAACCATTGTGATATCAGCTTCTTTGCTCTGAAGCATGAGGAACTAATAAACCTTGCCTTGGAGAGTTGTTACAAGAGTAAAATGAGAAAATACGTGAAAAAGTACTTAGTATTTGGCATATTATGGAGCTTGAGCTTTGTAAGTTTACTGATGATCTTATTAGGTACCTATTATGTGCCAGACAAGGTACGGGATACTGAGCTAAGTAACTTATGATTCTTGACTTTGACAACCATAACTGCTAATGAGAAAACTAAAGAAATTCAATACTCTGTGGATAGTCAATGGAGAGGATAAAGTAAAAAAGAGCAAGTACTTCAGCCTGAGATCAGAACTACCTCACTGTTGAAAGCCCACATGTACTGTCCTTCAGAAGACATGCACTTTTCCTGAGCATGAAAGCGTGGAAGGGAATGGCTGCCACAGGAACAGCATTGAAAAGAATAGAGGCAGAGAAGAGCACAATGTATCTGAAGGAACAACCCAGAGGAAGGTACGTGATAGAGTTAGGAAAGATGGTGGAAAAGTGGGAAGATGGTAAGAAATGAAGCATCTTCTGAAGGCCGACAGGGCATGCTAGGAAAGGTGGCCTTTATGCTGAAGGCTGCAAGAGGCAGAATTCCAACTCTGCTCTTGGCCTTGGAAGCATTCATACTATAAATTGATAATGCAGCACTTGTATTTACTTGTCTATGAGCCAGACAAAGCAAATGCACACATCCCCATGGAAATGTTCCTCGCCAGGATTGTCAGTAATTGGGGAGGTGGAGGGACCCGGGGATTACACACACCCAAAACAAGTCAACCATAGCGCCCAACCCAGCCCTTGACCTTACATCATCATCCAATGGACCCTGCAGCCGGCTGAGGAAGGAAGAACATTTTCTCAGCTGAAAACAAAGGAACAGTTCTCCCACCCCATACTCTTTGTTCTCCCCTCTTCATGTGCCAGTTCTGCACCATTTTACACAATTTGTTTTTCTCTCCTCCTTTCAACACTTGCTCCTCTTGGCATCTGGGAAACCCCATTCTCCTGGTTGTTTTTCCACCATTCTGGATGACCCTTCTCAGCCTGTTCTGTCAGTTGGAGCCCTAGGTTTCAGTCTTTGGACCTTTTCCCCATCTCCACTCACTCCCTACGTGACTTCATCCAAACGTATTGCTTTAAATACCATTTATGTGCTGACATTTCCCAAATTTATATCTCCAGTCCAGACCTCGCCCTTAGATTCCAGACTGTATATCCAATTGCCTGTCCAGTATTTCGACCTGAGATGTCAGGCATCTCAAACATAAGATGGATAGAAACCAAAGTTCTGGTATTTTTAAGCCAAACCTCTTCAGGGAACACAAATCAACAAGACTTTAAAATATAAATCATCACACTCCTCTTCCTTAAGGCTATCCAAAAGCTTCTTCTTTCATCCACTATGAAAGCTAAAGTCTGTGCAACATCCCCCAAAGCTTTAGCTTTCTAACTCCCTCATATTTACCTGACTAAAATTATGTGTTGCCATTCTCTTGGTCATTCTATTCCACTCACAATGGCTTCCTGGCTTGTCCTCAAACATATCAAGTACCCATTAGCCTCAGAGCCTCTACACATATATGTTCTCTGGTGAGGGTGCATATGTGACTTTATTGCTGAAGTCTTCCCTAACTCCTTTACCTAAAATATTAACATTAACACTTTCCGTATCCTCTTATCTTCATCCTGCTATGTTTTCCCATAGCACTATTAATCACCATCAACTATATTTTTTCAGTTGTTAATGTTTTCTGTATCTTCTCTCTGTTCAATCCCAAGCACTGCTAAAATAAAATTAATTCAAATATATAATTAGGTATATCATTTAAAACCTTAATCATGAACTGAATAGAATACTGACTTCACTAAAATTAAATATGTGAGCTGGAAATTTTATATCAGTTTATACAGAACAGTATGTATACAATACAATGTATACATACATACATACATTTCATACAATGTATAAAAGAAACTTTAAGAAATAAATTAAGTAAATCAGAAGCTTAAAACATACTTACATACTAGAAATTTGACAAATACTATCAGGAGAATGGAGATTTAGCAAATGAAATGAAAGAACATTTACTGAAACTGAAGAAAAATAAGGATGTCTCAGTTCAAAGAAAATGGTGAATGTTTAAAAATTCAAATAAAAGGAAAATCCTAAAACTTCTAAAAGGGAGAGCATCAAATTTTAATAAATATTAGATGCTAAAGGGTCAGACCAAAAGCTTCATGGGAAGTGACAATAAGCCTAAAAGAGCAAGTATTCTAATTATTCTAAAATGTTCTAAAATGTTCATGTTCACAATGTCAGTGTTCAATTTATAGATTGTCACAAATATCTTAAGAGCATAATTAAATAAAACAGGATTGACTTAAAAAGTAAAGGATACTTTCCATTTATTTAACATGTATGTATTGGGAAAATGCCCTAAGAAACATTACAGACCCCAGTGTCACAAAAGTGAAATAAGTATAGTCAAATTCATTAATTAAGAATCTCATATTTTTAAATTCTCCCACTAATTAAAAGCCATTAATGATCCCTAAGTTAATACAACACTTCTGTAGTCATATGAAGACAGGTGTAGGTTAGTGGAAAGTTGGTCCCATACTCTCAGATGAGATAAAACAAAGGGACACTCTCATCTTATCTCATCTGTTGTACCGTAAACACATCTTTTGTATGCCCCCTTTAGTTGTATGCCCCATTTAGGGCTGGAGTTTTTTTGTTTCTTTTTTATAGGTCATGGGGCTTAAACTTGGCCTGGGCACTGTCCCTGAGCACTTCCTCTCAAGGCAACCACCCTACCTCTGGGCCTGGGTGTTGTCCCTGAGCTCTTCAGCTCAAGGCTACCACCCTATTCTTGAACCAAGCCCCACTTACCATTTTCTAGAGGTTAATTGGAGATTGGAGAAGAAAGTGTCAGGTCCTTTGGTGCCTGAGCAGGCTTTGAACCTTGATCCTCAGATCTCAGCCTCCTGTGTAGCTAGGAGTATAGGCATGAGCCACCGCACCTGGCTGGAATTCTCCTTTTTATGCTTTTTTTTTTTCACTTGTGTTAGTCTACAATGACTGCTATCTACAATGACTTTGTTATAACTATACCACTAAAGTATTTCCTCTTGTAAAAATACAGAAGTGCAAGATATATGGAAGTTAAGCTTCATTCAGGCATGAGTAAGTCCAATAATCATGAATCAACAATACATACAACATAAGGTACCTTTACATAGGAACCGACATTAAACCCAGTTGTCTTGCACTTATTGAAAATGTTTGAACAGAGGCTCAAAGGAGCCTAACTTTTGTCTTTCCTGAGGAGCCATTCATTTATTTGCTAACTCAGGCTTTACAGTGCCTTTATAGAACTTAATTATCGTAACTAGCAAGTACTGACCATGTATTTTTCAGTCTCAGCCACAGAACAAAATTTTAAGCAGCATATAATTTTGCCAAAATAAAAAGCAATGTAACCGAGGGCTGGGAGTTTGGCCTAGTGGTAAGAGTGCTTGCCTAGCATGCACGAAGACCCGGGTCCTTAGCACCCCATATACACAGAAAAAGCCAGAAGTGGTGCTGTGGCTCAAGTGGTAGAGTGCTAGCCTTGAGAAAGCCCAAGGACAATGCTCAGCCCCTGAGCTCAAGCCACAGGATTGGCAAAAAAAAAAAAAAAAAAAAAAAAAAGCAATGGAACCCATCTAAAGACTTGCACATATTTAATAGGTAACTATTCTCTTTAAATCTTACAAGGTGTTTCCCCTATTGTGTTTAAATACGTAAACATGTTCTGAACATAATGTACCAGTTCTAGCCTCCTCCCAAATTCCTAAAAAGATGGGACATTATTGTTTTCAGATTGTGAAAAACCTAAATTACTTTCTTGGATACTTTTGGAAGATTCTCCTAACTTTCAAAAAGGAGGAATCTGCTTTTAAATTTGTGAAATACTCAAACTTCCATTTTCCCCCAATACTTGTTCTTCTTTTATAAATTTTTATCATTTTAAACACATTTTCACTTTCTTAAAATAATTTACCTATAGTCAATAGGAAGAACTAATGCATGACCAATAAAATTAATTTAAAAAAGAGAAATACTAATGTTAGTATAAAATAAACTGTAAAAAGTTAGAAATTTCATATTCATTCTATGAGATGTCTTTAAATAGTACTTTTAACAAAAACACAATTTATATTTTTTAATTATTTTTTTCATATAATTTTATTGTAATTATTAGAAGGGTTACATTATATTAGTCAGATAAAAGGTGCATTACTTCACAAACATTGATACCCTTTCTCATGTCTTGGAACCCATTTCCCTCCCCCTGACCCCCACCCCTCATCTTGTTTTCCCCCCTTCCCTATCCAACTTCAAATAACCAAATACAAATATATCTAATATATCAGATAACAAAGTGAGATACTGTAACAATATGAGATAACCAAGGGACAGCAAGAGATGAGAGATAACATAGTACATTAAGGATAACAATCACTCATTATATGGCTTTTATTTCTATATCCTAGAGGTTCTTTCGTTTAGGGTCATACTGTATGGCCTCATGTATGTAGGTTTTGCTGTATTGCAAATCTCTGCTAGTAGAGCCCAAGGTTTCTACTGATTATGACAAATGAGGGAAACTATTGAGCCTATGTTCCTTTGAGTCTGGCTTACTTCACTTAATATGATTTTTTCTAAGTCTTTCCATTTCCTAACAAATGGGGCAATGTCATTCTTTCTGACAGCAACATAGAATTCCATTGTGTACAAATACCACATCTTGTTGATCCACTCATCAACTGAGGGACATCTGGATTGGTTCCATATCTTTGCTATGGTAAATAGTGCTGCAATGAACATTGTTGTGCTAGTGGATTTAGTATGTCCTTGTTTCTGGACAATTGGGTAAATGCCTAGTAGTGGAATTTCTGGGTTATAGGGGAGATCTGTGTTTAGTCATTTGAGGAACTGCCATACTGCTTTCCATAGTGGTTGAACGAGTTTGCACTCCCACCAACAGTGTAGTAGTGATCCCTCCTGGCCACATCTCCTCCAGCATCTGTTGTTATTAGTTTTCTTGATCCTGGCCATTCTAACTGGAGTGAGGTGGAATCTTAGAGTAGTTTTGATTTGCATTTCTTTTATGACCAGAGATGTCGAGCATTTCTTCATGTGTCTATAGGCCATTTTTATTTCTTCTTCAGAGAAGTCTCTCTTTAAGTCTTTGGCCCATCTTTTAATGGGATAGTTGTTTCTTTGGAGATTAGTTTTGGAGTGATTCAATTTTTTGAGCTGTTGATATATTTTAGATATGAGGCCTTTGTCTGTTGTATGATTAGTGAAGATCTTCTCCCATTCTGTAGTCTTCCTAATTATTAGCTATGTCCTTTGCCATACAGAAGCTCTGCAGTTTAATGCAGTCCCACTTATCCAGACTTTCTCTGATTTGTTGTGATTCTTGGTCCTTATTAAGAAAGTTTCGACCTCTGCCCAGGAAGCCTAGTGTATCTCCTATTCCTTCTTGTAGAGTTTTCAGTGTGTCAGCTTTTACCTCCAGGTCTTTGATCCATTTGGAGTTAATTCTAGTGCAGGGTGACAAAGAAGGATCCAACTTTAGTTTTCTGCAGGTGCTTAACAAGTTCTGCCAGCACCACTTGTTGAAGAGGCTATCTTTCTTCCATTCTATTTTTTTGGCTCCCTTGTCAAAAATTAGGTGGCCATAGGTCTGTGGTTTAATATCTGGGTCCTCAGTTCTATTCCTTTGGTCTTCAGGCCTGTTCTTGTGCCAGTACCAAGCTGTTTTGATAATTATAGCTCTGTAATAGAGTATACAGTTTGGTATTGAAATTCCTCCTGTGCTGTTCTTTCTGCTAAGAAGTGTTTTTGCTATATGGGGTCTTTTATTATTCCATATGAAATTTTGGATTGCCTCTTCTATTTCTTTAAAGAATGACATTGGGATATTGATGGATATTGCATTGAATTTGTAGATAGCCCTTGGCAAGATTGTCATTTTCACGATATTGATTCTTCCAATCCAGGAGCATGGGAGGTTTTTCCATTTCCTCAGTTCTGCTTTAATTTCCTTTTTCAAGGTTTTAAAGTTTTCATCAAAAAGGTCCTTTACATTCTTAGTTAAGATAATTCCTAGGAACTTTATTTTCTTTGGGGCTATTACAGAAGGAGTTGCTTTCCTGATTGTTGCCTCATTCCTCTCACTTTTGGCATAGAGGAAGGCAGTTGATTTTTGAGGGTTAATTTTATACCCTGCTACCTTTCCAAAGTTTTGAATCAGCTCAAGGAGCTTGGGAATGGAGTCTATAGGATTCTTTAAATACAGAATCATGTCATCTCCAAAGAGGGAAAGTTTTACTTCCTAGTTCCCTATTTGGATCCCCTTTATCCTTACTTCTTGCCTTATTGCTCTAGCTAGGAATTCTAATACTATGTTAAAAGGAGTGGAGAGAGTGGGCATCCTTGTCTCATTCCTGATTTTAGGGGGAATGGTTTTAGCTTTTCGCCATTAAGTATAATACTAGCTGTGGGTTTGTCATACACAGTCTTTATTATATTGAGGAATGTTCCATGGATTCCTAGTTTCTCCAGAGCTTTTAACATAAAGGATTGTTGGATCTTGTCAAATGTCTTTTCTGCATCTGTTGAGACAATCATGTGATTTTTGTCCTTACTCCTGTTGATGTGTTGAATTCTATTAATTGATTTGCATATGTTGAACCAGCTTTGCCTCCCTGTGATGAATCCTGTTTGATCATAGTGTATAATTTTTTTGATGAGTTATTGTAGACAGTTGGCCAGTATTTTGTTGAGAAGTTTTGCATCAATGTTCATCAAAGAAATGGGTCTATAGTTCTCTTTCTTTGGTGAATCTCTGTCTGGTTTGGGGATGAGGGTTACACTGGCTTCATAGAATGAGTTTGGTAAAGAGCCTTCATTTTCAATTTCGTTGAAGAGTTTGAGGAGTATTGGTGTGAGCTCTGCTTTGAAGACCTTATAGAATTCAGCTGTGAATCCATCTGGCCCTGGGCTTTTCTTAGGTGGAAGGTCTCTGATTGCCAATTCTATTTCAGTGCTTGAAATAGGCCTGTTTAGTTGGATTAGTTCTTCTTGGTTCAGTGCGAGTAAATAAATAAAAATAACATTTTTATTGTAATTATTCTCCCTTGATTTCATGTTTGGCAAAACTTGCTTCTATGATACTGAGACTTGAAACAACTAAAATACAAGGGTTAATGGAAGTATCACATACAGAAGGACATTTGTTATTTCTTGCTGTCTTTGAACAAAAGAGAAAAAGAGAGAGAGAGGAAGAAAAGAAAAAATGAAAGAAAGAAGAGCAACTAAGCTTGCAAACCAGTTTGCTAATATGATAATCAAAGTTCAAGCAGTGGAAAGTAAAAAAGGAATTCTAAAATTATTTAATTGTTCTAAAATGAACATTAATGACTTTTTTTTTTTTGCCAGTCCTGGGCTTGGGCTCAGGGCTTGAGCACTGTCCTTGGACTTTCTCAAAGCTAGCACTCTACCACTTGAGCCTCAGCACCACTTCCAGCTTTTTGCTATGTATGTAGAGTACCGAGGAATCGAACCCGGGCCTTCGTGCATGCTAGCCAAGCACTCTACCACTAGGCCAAACTCCCGGCCCCACATTACTGACTTTTTAAGTATAAAAAATACCAATTCCTGTTACTGTTAAAAATATACTAGTAATGAAAAACTTTGGCAAGGGAAAGGCAAGGGAAGCTAATGGACTCTTCTTTTTTATTTTTAAAGAATTTATTAACATTGATTTTTACATCATATTTCAAATGACTTTTTTAACAAACAAGTGTTCAAGAAGGGAATCTCTATATATAATCACTGGCACTTAGTTTTTGAACATAATCAAAATTAGGCTAAGGGTTTGTATATCATAGATACATATTAATTTATGAAATAAAACATTATATTTATAGAGTCATAGGGTTTTATGTCTATGTAGTTGGGTTTATATTTCTAATACCATGTCCATAGCATTGGGTATGCAAATATTGAGTCCTCGCTCTTGTACTGTTTGGATCTAATAGTCACATGCACATTAAGGATACCATGTACCTCCTGTTCCTTTGGTCTTGACTTGTCTCACTCAACATGATCCTTTTTTATTTTTTTATTTTTTTGTCATAGGGCTTGAACTCTGGGCCTGGGTACTGTCCCTGAGCTCTTCAGCTCAAGACTACTGCCCTACCCTTGGAGCCACAGTCCAGCTTCCAGTTTTCTAGTGATTAATTGGAGATAAGAGTCTCACATTTTTTAGGTTCTTTAGCCCGAGTTGGTTTTGAACCAAGAGCCTCAGATCTCAGCCTGCTGAGTAGCTAGGATTACAGGCGTGAGCCACCACACCCAACCTGACTCTCCTTTTTTCTCGTTTTTCTGACACGATCATCTTTTGCATGACTAGTCATTGTGCTCTTTTGATGGAAGGTAAGACAGAATTGCACAGAAATCAAAAGGAAAAGAAAGAGAAGTAGATTAATTTATTGGTGTTCAATAGAAAAAATTTTGTCATTAAAAGCAAAAGTAGCAGAACAAGTTTTGAGTTTGTGATAATGTGAAAAAAATAGAATGTTTGGTTTTGTTTTCTGGATTACCTAAATGTAAGTATTCTAAAATGTCATAATAGTTTAAGAGCAATTTCAAAGACAAAGGAGAAATCAGAATTCCATATCCAGTCTTACCATAACTGAGACAAATATAAGACTACACTGATTCTTCCAATGCTTGTTTGTATGTTTGTTTTCAGTGTTTTCCCTGAGAAGTTTAGATGTTAGAGAACAAAGTTTTCAAAAAATACCAACTGTCCAATTTGCATTCAGATCAGACAGGTTCTTTGGGTTCATCTTCTTTCCTTCCAGAGGCAGGTGAAGCTGGTGTGTGTACCTGTTGGGTAGCTATGGGAGGGCTCTGTGAAGGTTTCCAAACATGGACCCCACAGTAATTTTGTCCTCAAAGAACTCATAGGTTCAGTGAAAGATGAGATATTTCCCATAATATCATGCAGAAAATAAATAGGTATCCTCACAGTCTTAGTTTTCAACTTGACTTTAAATCTGTTTTTCTGATTTTTTTTAAATATGTGCCTCATAACAATTTTAAGTGCAAAGTAGGTACTAGCAAGGAAACTGAAGTTTAGGATTGTTACACCAAGTTTATTGAATAAAGCAAGTTGGAGATATTTCAGTGTTTGCTGGTTAAACTCATGCATTCTTACAGAATGTAGTTGTAAACTTTTGATCTTCCTAGTCTTGAAAAGGCTACAAATTTATTGCAGGAATTGCAATCTTGAAAGAAATGGTAATCTGTTCCCAAACATACATTCACTACACTTCATTCATTATGTTAACATACTGCTGTTTGTTGGGAATGAATTACACGTCTGTAATCACAGCACTTAGGAACCTGATGAGACAAGAGGATGGAGAGATTCAGCTTGCCTAGGATACATTGTAAGATCTTTTACCAAAAATAATTTTTATGAAAAGATATTATGACAAATACAAAGCAATCTCATTGGAATATAATCAGTTCACAAGTTTGTGATTGTGAATTTTCCCTCACCATCATATAGTATGTCTATTATTATCACTGTAACCAGGAAAAGGATTGTTTGTGGCAGCTCTTCTAGAAAGATATTTAACTGTTTCAAATAAAATTCAAGCTAATCAGTTGAAAATATCCTTGTAGCAAAATCTTCTTTTTTTCCTTTTCTTACAGAAAACAACTTCCTACTGATGGTTACTTTGGAAGCCTGTGTTTTCTTTGTAGTCTGAAGTGCTATTATTAGTCTGCACTAGAAGTCCCTAGAATTCTCATGTTGACATAGACTACCACATTTTATTTTATTCAAATTTTGATGAGAAAGGATTTCGATACTGAAGTGCAGTTTCTAACCTTCTTTATGCAACTTTCTTAATATCATACAAAACTATAATCCTTAAGATCAGGAGATTCAGAACATTTTTCTTTTATCATAATAAATGAAAAAATGAATTTTACTAATATTGGATGAAATAGAAAACAAAACAATTTTACTATTTAACTCCTCAGTAGAAACAACACCTTTTTATTTCTGTAAAATTATTTTCTTTCTCGGGTCAGAAACAATAATGGAAAAAAAGGACCATGGAGATTGTGAGAAATGTATGAGAGAGGGAGAGGAGGAGAAGGACTAGAAAGAGGAATAGAACTAGGTGAAGGAGGAGAAAGAAGATGAGGAAAAAGAGGATAGGGAGAAAAAAGAGGAGGAGGAAGAAGAGGAAGATAGGAGAGGAAGGGGAAAAAAAAGGTAGAAGATGGAGGGAAAGAAGGAGGGGAAGACAATAGAGAGAAATTCTTGTAGCCAAAATAGCCAGTAATGATTTGACAATGTATAATGAGAGAGCAAATCCTCATATTATGTGCTTAAATTCATACAACTTTTATTTTTCCCTCAATAAAACTAGGGAGAAATTTTACTAAAACTGATCAATGTTTTGCTGTAAAAGAAAACACAAAAACAAAAAAAGAATCTTACAGCTTTCCTGACCACTTGCTTGAAGACCTAAAAGAGAATTCTAGAAGCCCTAACTTCCTTTCTTAAAGGAAACAAACCTAGTACTTCTATGCAGTCTGCAGTGTTTGGCCCATGAGGTTGCTTAACAGATACTGATTAACAAAATAAAACAGAGAGAGAGAGAGAGAGAGAGAGAGAGAGAGAGAGAGAGAGAGAGAGAGAGAGAGAGAGAGAGAGAGAGAGAGAGAGGGAGGGAGGGAGGGAGGGAGGGAGGGAGGGAGGGAGGGAGGGAGGGAGGGAGGGAGGGAGAAAGAGAGAGAGAGATTCAATAGTGAGAATTACACTCTGAAAGACTTTTGTTTTACCCACTCATTACACATAGAACACTATTTTACAAAGAACATCTTTCAACAGTCCAAATGATATTGCTTTATGATTAAAATTGTAGGAAATGCTGGTGGATCACAGTAAATTAACTCCATTTTGATGATATCCCATTTGTCTATAGTTGGTCTACTTCCTGAGCAATTGGAGACCAACTGAGAAATTAATTACCTGTGCTTTCATCTCCCAGTGTTCTCCCTATGTATGTTTTTGTAGCAGTATCAAAGTTTTATATCTTCTATTAAGACAGCTGGTTCATTTTGAATTGATTTTTTTTTAATAAACGGTATCTAGTTTCAGTCTCCTTCTTGCATATAACCAGTTTTCCCAGTACCATTCGTTAAAGAAGCTATTTTTTATTCAGTATATGTTTTTGATTCCTTTGTCAAAAATCAGATGACTGCAACTGTATGGGTTTATTTCTAGATATTTGATTCTGATATGATGGTCTGTTTTTATGCCCATACTGTGTTATCTTTGTCACTGTGACTCTGTAGTATAATTTGAAGTCCAATATTAAGTTACCTCCAGCGTTGATCCTTTTGTTCTGGATTGGTTTCACTATTCAGGCTAGCTTTTTATGTTTCCACTGGAATTTTAGGATTGAATTTTCTATTTCTTCAAAGAATGGCATTTGGGATCTTAACAAGAATTACATTGAATCTGTGGGTTGGCTTCAGTAAAATAACCACTTTTACAAAGTTAATTTTGATAATCTGTGACTATGAGAGTTCTTTCCATGTTCTGAGGTCTTCTTCAATTTCTTCCTTTAATGTTTTGCAGATTTCATGTGGAGGTCTTTCACCAACTTTGCTAAGCTTAATCCTAAGTATTATTTTTTAAATTATTTTTGGTCAGTCGTGGGGTTTGAACTCAGAGCCTCGGGACTACCCTTTAGTTTGGTTCCTCAGGCTAGCACTCATCACTGAGCCACACTTCCACTTCTGGGTATTCTGTTGGTTAATTGGAAATAAGAGACTTTCCCATCTGGGCTGGCTTTGAACTGTGATCCTCAGATCCTGGCTTCCTGAGCACCTACAATTACAGGTGTGAGCCACCAGCATCCCAGCCTGCTAAGTATTCTTTAAGACTATTGTGAATGGATTTTTTTCCATTCTTTCCATTTTTTCTCAGTCTGTTCATTCTTGGTGTATTAAAGGACTATAGATGAGCTGTTGCTATTGTTGTTGTTGTTGTTAATGTTTTATTCTGCTATGATGACCAAACTGTTTCTCAGATCTAGATGTTTTAGTGGAATATTTAGAGTTTCATAAGTACTGTATCATATTGCCTGCAAATATCGAATGATTTATCTTCTTCCTTCCCTGTTTTAATTCTTTTTTACTTATTTTTCTTGCCTTATTGCTTTGGCTCAGAATTCCAATACTATACAGAATAAAAATGAGAAGAATGAACACCCTTGTCTGGTTCCCTATTTTAGAAGAAATGTTTCAATCCTTTTCCCATTTAGTATGATTCTGGCTACAGGTCATATATATCTTTTATATGTGCAAGTAAGTTTATTCACTTCCTATTTTGTTCAGAACTTTTACCATGAAATGATGTTGAATTTTGTACAAGACCTTTAATATTGAGATTATTATGTGATTTTTGTCCTTGGTTATTTACATATATTGAAAATAAAATCTCTACATTGGAACCAACTTGATTATAGTGTATAATCTTTTTAATATGCTTGTGAATCCGGTTTCCAAAGTTTCTACACATCAAAGAAAATAATTATCAGAATTTGAGACATCTGAGACATTCAAAAGATAGCAGAAAACCTTCACTAGAGATTCAACAGAGAAAAAAAACTAACATAAGTGAAACTCAACTGGTAGCACAACAACAGCCATGAGCAGGCAAGCTAAGCAAAAACAAAATGTCCTGAACTCAAGCCCCAGTATTGACAACTAAACATAAGAAAATACATAAACACATAATAAATACATAAATATAAACAGAAAAGTAACATATAAAAACTTAAAACAATAAATAGCAAAAGAATAATCATATTGGGGCTGGGAATTTGGCCTAGTGGTAGAGTGTTTGTGTAGCATGCACAAAGACCCAGGTTCCATGCCTCTGTACCAAATACATAGAAAAAGAAGCTTGAAGTGGTGTTGTGGCTCAAGTGGCAGAGCCATACCCTTGAAAAAGCCCAAGGACAGTGCTCAGGCCCTGAGTTTGAGCCCCAGGACTGGAAAAAAAAAAAACAGAATAATCATATTAAAAATAGGCAAAGGCCTGGAGGGTGGCCTAGTGGTAGAGTGCTACCTAGCATGCACAAAGCCCTGGGTTTGATTCCTTGGTACCACATACACAGAAAAAATGGAAAGTGGTGCTGTGGCTCAAGCGGTAGTGCTAGCCTTGAGAAAGCTCAAGGAGAGTGCCCAGGCCCTGAGTTCAATCCCCAGGACAGGCAAGAAAAAAATATATAGGCAGATAAGTTCAACAGTTCTCAGAGGAAGAACTACAAATGGCTAAGAAGCATGGAGAGATGTTCAATATCCTTAGGCATAAAGAAAATACAAATGAAAAGTATAATGAAATTCCATCTTATCTCTACCAGAATGGGCATACTCCAGAAAATAAACAACAAAAAATGCAAGTAAGGATGCATAGGAAAATGAATCCTGATACATTGTTGATGGAAATATAAGCTAGGGAAACTACTATGGTAATCAATATGGAGGTTCATCGGTCTTATTACATTTATATGACAGAAGACATATACCTCAAAATACAGAAGAGATACCTGCACATCCACATTTATAGCAGCACTGTACACAATAGTCAAACTATGCAACTGGATTCAATGACCAATAACTGAAGAATAAATAAATAAAATGTGGCATTTCCACAGCATTGGTCATAACGAATAATAAAATATTATTTGCAGGGGTTGGGAGTTTGGCCTTGTGGTAGAGTGCTTGCCTAGCATGCACAAAGACTGGAGTTTGATTCCTTGGTACCACATACATAGAAAAAGCCGGAAATAGTGCGGGCAAAAAAAAAATATATATATATATATATTATTTGCAGGAAAACTGGTAGAATTTGAGATAATTATGTTGAGCAAAATAAGACAAGTTTAAACAGTCAAATTTCTCAATTTTCACTCATACATGAATATAAACCTAAACTGATTAGTATGATGATAATGATGACGATGATCATGATCATCATAATTAAGTGTAAAGGGGAATATAAATTGGGAGGATCAGTGTGCAATGAGATGGAGAAAGGAAAGATAATTAGGAAGCTAAGAAGGTCAAAGTATATACCCATACACATTTGGATAGCACAAGGAAGCCAGGCACAAGGGCGCACTCCTGTAACCCTAGAGACTTGAGGAAGTTAAGATCAGGAGAAATGCAATCCCAGAATATCCCAGGCAAATCATTCACAAGACCTCTCCTCAACCAATTAAAAAACAAAACAAAACTTGGTGCAGTATAGTAACACATGCCTGCCATTCCAGCTTTGCAGGAAATGAAAGTAGAAGGACCATTGTCCAGGGCCAGGAAAAGTGAGACTGAAAAATAATGAAACCCAAAAGGCCTCAAGTGATAGAATGCCTGATAGGAAGCACAAGTGAGAGGGGGGGGGAGGATGGAGAAGGGGAAGGAAGGAGGGAGGGAGAGAGGGAGGAAGGGAGGAAGGAAGGAAGGAAGGAAGGAAGGAAGGAAGGAAGGAAGGAAGGAAGGAAGGAAAAGAAAAATGGGAAGAAAGAGAGAGGGAAAAGAAAGAAAGAGAAAAAGAAACTAAAATCAAACAGTATGTGGAAATATCACAATGAAATCCCCTTGTACCATTAATGTATGCCAATTAAAAAATAAAAGTAAAAAGCCTGATACCAGTAGCTCACACCTGTCATCCTAGCAACTCAGGAGGCTGAGATCTGAGGATCATGGTTCAAAGCCAGCCAGGGCACAGAAGTCCCTGAAACTCTTATCTCAATGAACCACCAGAGAACTGAAGTGGCACTGGCTCAACATGGTAGAGCACTAGTCTTGAGCTGAAGATTTCAGGGACAGCAGAGAGAGGGAAGAGGAGGGGCGGGGAGAAAAAATTCCAGTTCACTTTACAGGTCAGAGAATATTTCCTTTAAATTTTCTGGAATTTTGACTAGTCCTGAAAGCTCAGATTCACCCAAGGAGCAGAATAATTTTCTGTAGACAAGGGTGTTTGTTAGAAATGCAAGTACATGCCACAAAAACATTTAAGTTTTGCTGTTCCCTAACATTATGGAGGGATATTAACAGTTCAATAATTAGAGAAAGTTGTAACTCAGAATTCTCTAATAGTCTATTTTCCTCTAACTGTGTAAACAACAATTTTACATCTTTATCAGATTGAGATATAAATACAACCCTTTATCCCAAATGTCAACATAATTTCATAAAGCTTAAGAGCAAAAAGTATCTTGAATGTTACTCAGTGACCTACTTTTACAAGAACAGAAAAGGCTAAGAATCCCAAAGCATTTTGAATTCAATTCTGAGTTTCATATTTTTTAAACTTTTAGAAAGTGAATGTTTAAAAAGTAATTTTTATTTGGAAAAAAATATTTTTGACAGCTGCTATGCACCAGTGGCTCATGCCTATAATTCTGGTTATTCAGGAGACAGATCTGCAGAGCAGTTCAAAGCCAGCCCTGAAACAAAGGTCTGTGAGACTCTTATCTCCAATTAACCACCAGAGAAAAGGAAGACGTTCCATGACTCAAGTGATAGAGCACTAGCCTTGAGCTAAAGAGCTCAGGGACAGTTCCCAAGCCCAGAGTGCAAGCCCCACAGCTGGGAAGAAAAAAAAAAAAATATATATATATATATATATATAGAGAGAGAGAGAGAGAGAGACAATGTTGTTGTTTTAATTTGATTGGCTCTAGTTCATAAAAAATAGACAATCACTTTGGATTTTCAAGTGAAATATTCATCAAAACAATTAATTCTGCTTTGTATAAAAATAAGTAGATAAGGACCAAACAGATTATCATTCAATATTCTAAGAGATTAATTATCTCTTAGGACAATTATAAATACAAAAACACAAACTCAGTGGTACAAACTAACCTTAGTTTCAGCTGTCTATACCTGTAAAGCCTATTTTATAGGTTGTTTAAAATTGATGGAAATGTGTTTGAAACCATGCCTGGCACATAAGTGTCACTCACAAATAGCTTAGCTTTTATTGTTAGCCCAAATCTTTATTTTTTTCCAAAAGCACTATGCTCCTGTTCCCTTCACTACCAGGACCATGAACCAATATAAACTTCCTTATAAATCACCCAGGCCTAAGTATTCTGTTGAAGCAACAGAAAACACACTATGATAGCTACTAATGACAAAGGGAATAAATTATAATTATTTTTCATTCTCATTGACATTTCATTTGACCCTTTAGATTGTCCTTGAACTTCTCTCTTTTCTTAATATCTTTAAATTGAACTCTCATTAACTCTCTGTCCACATCCGTATGTGCTGTTATTCACATCTCTATTCCATTCTATTGTGTTCTTCTTTACCTGTGAGATAATCCAAAGGTAAGCCTTTTTTTTTTTCCAGTCCTGGGCTTGAACTCAGGGGCTGAGCACTGTCCTTAGGTTTTTCTCAAGGCTAGAACCCTACCATCTTGAATCACAGCACCACTTCCAAACTTTTTTTCTATGTATGTGGTACTGGGGAATCAAACCCAGGTCTTTGTGAATGCTAGACAAGCACTCTACCACTAGGCCAAACTCCCAGCCCCAAAGGTAAGTCTTATGTGTTCTTTTTCCTCTTTGTATCTCTCTCTCTCCCTCCCCCAGAAATTTACCTATTGTCCTTAACTGTCTTCATCACATCTTGGTGGATAACACCGTAAATCATACTTTGACTGTTGACATCCCAAATGTTCGCTGTGCAGATATCCAGCTGGCTGTGCACTTACCTAGTAAGGCCATAAAGCCTAGCTTTACAGGATGACTGAGAGGGCTGAGTACCAACAAACTCAGAGTAGGAAGCTACATTCCTCTGCACATCCAGTAGTAAAGGTGCTGATCTGATGCAACCTAAAACTCATTCTCACACTGCTAGATTCAACCTAAAACTCATACTCATGCTCAGCCTTGCCACAAATAGTAACTGATTTGTTTCATCACTCTCTCAAGAAGAAAAGAAAAGAAAGAAAATATCTGGGCATCTTGTAACTCATTCATGTTTATGCTGATCCATAAAATCAGCAATCACAACAGGATCCTGCCTTCTAAAATATGAAGAGAAATTTAAAGAAATTTAAATCATATTAAACATTGTCCTGTGTATGGTCAAGGGTTTTAAAAAGAACGGCTAAATTGGGCCAGGAGTTTGGCCTAGTGGTAGAGTGCTTGCCTAGCATGCACAAAGACCCAGGTTCGGTTCCTCAGTACTACATACATAGAAAAAGAAAAAAAAAAGCTGGAAGTGGTGCTCAGGCTCAAGTGGTAGAGCTCTAGCCTTGAGGAAAGCCTGAGGACAGTGCTCCGGCACTGAGTTCAAGCCCCAGGACTGGCAAAAAAAAAAAAAAGCTATTGTTTTAGACTCAGTTTAAACATTTTCTCACCAGGGAGATCTTTCTTGACATCCCAAACTAACATAAGCCTCCTGCTACTTCTGGCATCATTGTCCTTTTCCACTTTCATCAAAGATCTTATCTCTACCTACTACTTTTTTGATTATTTATTTATAGCCTGCAGTAATGATTTTAGACATTTAATAACTGTAAACTTAAAAAGACAATACATTTACTAGAAGCATATTTTAGAATAAAAGCAAATAATATAAAGAATAAGAAAGTTTTGGAGGGCGGGAAATTTGGCCTAGTGGTAGAGTGCTTGCCTAGCATGCATGAAGACCCATGTTTGATTCTTTAATACCACATACATAGAAAAAAAGCCAGAAGTGGTGCTGAGGTCTGAGGTTCAAGAGGTAGAGCTCTAACCTTGAGAAAATCCAAGAACAGTGCTCAGGCCCTAAGCTTAAGCCCAGGAGTGGCAAAAAAGAAAGAAAGAAAGAAAGGAAGAAAGAAAGAAAGAAAGAAAGAAAGAAAGAAAGAAAGAAAGAAAGAAAGAAAGAAAGAAAGAAAAGGAAGTTTTGGAAAGCACAGTAACTGTTCTAGGAATTTGATGTCTCCAGATTATACTGACTTTACTCTTCTCACTGGTCCTCTCACAAGATTTCATTCCCTGCTACCACAGATTTCTCCAAATAGCAGAAAACGTAACTGCCAGTAATCTCAGGTTCATATTCTTTTAGCTGTCAGTCCTATGAAAAACAGTGGCATGTTTGTCCCAGCTTCAGTATTTTTTTTTGTTCATTTTGCTTCACCTACTCTAGCAAGAGCCTTAATCAGGATTGGTTCTACATTCACCTCTCTACATGATTCACAAATGTGTATCGACCCCATCCATGAACAAGATATATCTCTAGTTCAGTATGCTTTTCATACGACTCAACATTTTGTGGGTTTTTTGGATATTAAAGTTTTCTGTTAACATTGTTCTTAATTTTATTGTTATTGCTGTTATGAAATGCATTTTTCTTTGCCTCCATCTATATTATTAATAAATGAAGAATGTGCATTGAACAATTGTACATTTTTACTTGGTTACTTTCTGAACTCTTTGAAATACCATTTTAAATATTTTCCTGCTTTCAAAATTTATGAACTAATAAGTATGAACTTGCTACAATGATTTTGTAAAAATTCTTCCTCATATATTTCCCTATTTAATTTACTTTGCCTAATTATATCCTTCTATGAATTGTTTTCACACTAATTCTGTCAAAAATCCACAGCTTACAAAGAAGAGGGTGACTATAAATAAATGAAACTGTTGAATTCCAACACTCTCTTTTTGTCGGAGCTTCTCATTATATCACTTTCCCAAAGTTCTCTGCTTTTGTACTTGGTTATACTCTGTTGCCCAAGTCAGTTAGACCAGAGTTGATGCTGAGCCAATGGGAACTACTAAACCTCCCTACTGGGAATTGTCACTGGGAATCTGAGATAGGAAGCAGGTATATTTTATTTATGTGCTGGTGCAGAGATTCTGTGTATCTTACATACTTAGGGTTTGAATTCCATTTTTGGCAATCTACCTCCTCAATATGTCATCCCTATCCATCGGCATTAAAAAAAAGCAGCAAAGCAAATCGGGGAGAGAATATATTTACTCCATTCTGTTGTACATTGTATATGCTGTCAAAACACCAAGTATAAGCAGATACCCAACAAATAATGGTTAAGTGAAAGAATAATTGCAATATTGTATATTCATAAATGTTTCCTTACTATTGTTCTTACCACTTACACCTTACTATCATCATGCATCACTGATAGCTCAGATTGTTTATGTATAGCATAGAGACACTATGAAAATTGGAGGAAAGACTGAAATTCATCTTGTTTTCTCTCTGCTGTTGGGAGCCCTAGCACAGGTTCCCCAACAAAGGGTAACTTCCTAGTTCTCACATCTCCACACAGGCTATCAGAGGCCCTTTCCTGACTTGACTCAGTTCTGTCTTGATACTAGTCTGTCTTTCACTCGGTTATAATTTGAATTATGCACATTGAAGTCTTAACCTTCAGCATCTCAGGATATTGCAGTACATGAAAAAGGATTCATGGACGATATCATAGTAAAAGTAAGATGTCCTTATAAAAATATTATGTGGCTTTTGTTTCAGTATCCTGGAGGTCTTTTCAATTAGCTTCATACTATATGGCCTTATGTATCAAGGTTTTGCTGTATTGCAGATCTCTGCTAGTAGAGCCCAAGGTTTCTACTGATTATGACAAATGAGGGAAACCATTGAGCCTAAGTTCCTTTGAATCTGGCTTACTTCACTTAATATGATTTTTTCTAAGACTTTCCATTGAAACAAAAGCCATATAATGAATGATTGTTATCCTTAATGTACTATGTTATCTCTCATCTCTTTTGCTGTCCCTTGGTTATCTCATATTGTTACAGTATCTCACCTTGTTATCTGATATATTGGATTTATTTGTATTTGGTTATTTGAAATTGGATAGGGAAGGGGGAAAACCAAGACGGGAGGGGGGCAGAGGGGAGGGTAATGGGGACCAAGACATGTGAAAGGGTATCAATATATGTGAATTAATGCACCTTCTATCTGGCAAATATCATGTAACCCTTTTATTAATTACAATAAAAAATTATAAAAAAATATTATGTGGATACAGAGACACAGGAAAACACCATGTGATAATAAAGATAAATATAGGAGTTATGTAATTGCAAGCCAAGGATCTTCAGTGATTATCAGAAAAAATGTCAGAAACTAGGAAGAGACAAAGAAGGATTCACCTGAAAATTTCAAAGCAGGAATGGTCTAATCAATGATCTGATCTCTGACTTCCAGCAGGAGTAATACATGGATATTATTTTAAGACACAGTTTTCAATACTTTGTATGGCAATGCCAGGAAAATAATACACTTACTTAATATCTTCTCATTTTGTAAAGCAACACTGTTAAAGATAAGGGGAAATAAAAGAAGACTTTTTCCACTGTCCACGTAGCAGTTATCCTTTCTCTCCTTTCTCTACCCTACTTAATAGAAGTATATATATTACTGCAAGGTAGGACTGCATGGAATTTAAGGAAAACCTCCCTTTATGGCAAAAAGTACCTGATTGGACCAGTGCTTACACAACATGTATACTGTGTGATCATACTTTTTAGGGTTAAAAATTTGACTTTATGGCCAGGTGCCAGTGGCTCACAGCTGTAATCCTAGCTACTCAGTAGGCTGAGATCTGAGGATCATGGTTCAAGGACAGCTGGGGCACAAAAGTCCATAAGACTCATTTCCAATTCACCTCCAGAAAACAGGAAGTGATACTGTGGCTCATCTTGTAGAGCTCTAGCCTTGAGCTTAAGAACAAGGACAACACCCAGGCCCAGAGTTCAAGCCTCATGACTGACAAAAAGATTTTTTGACTTTATGCAAAAATGTTCTTGTTGCCTTTGATATAGTACTCTTTCAAAGTAAATCCAAATCTCTCTTCCTCCTCCCCTTTTCCTCCTCCTCCTCCTCCTGTTTCTCCTTTTCCTCTTGTTCCTGCCCCTTCTCCTTCTCTTTCTTCCCTTTTTAAGTTATATTTTTAGTATCTGGTATTGAACCCATGACATCATACATGCTAGATAATTATTCTATCACTTGAGCTATACTCCTAATCCATATATTTAGAATTAGATACTAACGAGTGCCACTAATATGTTTTGACAGTGAATTAAAACGTGATATAGAGATCTCAACCCTCAAGAGCAGAAGCTTTTTATACTTGAAACATTCAAGGACAATTTCAAACTTTCACTCACCCATAGGATCTCTCTGCTTCTCTAAATAATTTCCCTGGAAGAAAAAAAAACATACAACAGGAAATGCAAGGAGAGTAATATCCAAAGAGTCAATGACATATACTCTGACTAGATTTGAATATATACTTTTTTGGTCCTCCAATAATAGTCTCCCAATGACAGAGGAAAGTATTTCAACAAAGTAAATAGGATGGTGAAGCAAAACCATATACACTAGAGTAAGCATATCACTACTTCAGTATAAATTTGCATCCATGAACATTAACGAGATTACTTAATTATTGCATTCATACTTTATACCAAAAAAGCTTTCAGGAAGAAATCAAACCAAGATTGCGAGCAACAATTTAGTTAGCCTCAGTTTATGAATGGAATTCATCATGTTGGCCCAAATGGCTTTTTTCTTATTTTTTTTATCTTGCCAAAAATAATCAAAACAGCTATTTTTAACAAAATTTACTAGATAGTAGGGGGAGAAAGAGGAAGAAAAACCTTGGGGGGGAGTAGCAATGTTTGACAAGAAATGTATTCATTTATATAACTCCTTTATATATCACCTTTACAACAAAATTAAATTAAATTAAAATTTTTACTAGGTAATAATAAACATTTTTAATCTTTTTACAAAAATGTGGGAAGATGCCCTATTTCCAGAACATTTTCAAATCTAGTCTTGAAGTAAAACCAGACGATGTAGTCCAAGCACAGGCAAAAGATGCCCTTGTGGCTAAATTTTTCCATGCATTTCAGTATTTCATTATTTATTATTCTGTATTTATTTAGTATTTGGTATTTATTTTAGTATTTATCTCTTATAAAGTAAACTTTGATTTTTAAAGCTTGGCAACGTGAAATGTTTTCTATTTAGGTTCTCAAACAGATGTAGTATATGATACCTTAAATTTCCAAACTATCCTGTATAGCAAGCAGTATGTTTCAGTTAAAGAAAATAATAATAGGGGAAGAGAAAGAGGGATAAAAACATGGGAAAGGGTAACAATGTACAAGAAATAATGTACTCACTACCTTGTGAATGAAACTGCAATCCCTTTATACATCACCCTGACAGTAACATTTTTAAAGAAGAAAATAATAATAATGACCCATGAGATAAAGGATTGTTTTCCAAGATAGTGTTTTGGTAAGTGTTGAAACATTTAAGAGGTAAAGCCTGACAGGAAGGAACTCTCTAGATAAAAATTTTTTAATTACTATTGAAGTAAAAATATGATAACCAGTACAATAGTTTCCCACAATAGAAAGGACAACTCCAAAAAAATATGAAACAAAAACAAGAAACAGAATAATTCCTAACTGAAAGGAATATGTTAGAAAAAGAGAGTGGGAATTAAAAAGTTGTCAAAAATAATAACAGTAACAATGACAATAATAATAAATAACAAAGATCTTCCCAGGGGAGAAATCTGTGTCTCCAATTAAAAATACATTTTAAAACATCTTGCATAATGAATGAAATCATTATAGACATTCCAGCATGTCAAAGATAAACATTAAAGAGTTAAAGACATAGTCTGGTATGAGAATAAAGGAAAAAAATAACACAAAACTTTATTAGCAAGTAGGATGCTTGCAAACATTGACAAAGTGTTCTTCAAAATTCTAGGTAAGCTGGGAGCAGTGACTCACACCTGTAATCCTAGCTATTCAAGAAGCTGAGATCTGAGGATTGTGGTTCAAAGCCAGCCTGGGCACTAAAGAAAGTGAGACTCTTATCTCCAATTAATCACTAGAAAAAATGGGAAGCAGTGCTGTGACTCAAGGGGTAGGGCAGGGCAGTAGCCTTGAGCTGAAGAGCTCAAGCCCAGGGATAGCGTCCAGGCCCAGAGTTCAAGTCCCATGACACAAAGTGAGTGGAGGAGAAGCTATAGATAAAAGATACTAAGTGCAAAGGGAGAATAGAAACATTTAAAACATAAAGACTAAAAAAACTTATTTCTCAAAATGTATTTGTTCACAGAAGTCCTGGCATCTATGACACTGATACCTGAAATAATGAACCAATAGGAAAAGAGCAAGCTATGACTCCTAAGTACAATACAGACAGGAAGTGCTACAGAGACAGGTTGGGTCAGCTGCCTTAAAGATGAGTAAGGAAGGCTAACAGAGGAGGTTTCTGGGAAAATGATAAATAAATGAGATTTGCAAATAATATATCCTTAAATATAATGTAAAATTTCTGTTAAGGATGCACAATATAAGATTATAATGAAGTAATTGCAAATTTAAGAAAATAAAAAGTATACTATTGGGCCGGGACTGTGGCCTAGTAGTAGAGTGCTTGCCTATCATGTACAAAGCCCTGGATTTGAATCCTTGATACCATATACACAGAAAAGGCTGAAAGTGCTGCTTTGGCTCAAGTGGTAGAGCATTAGCCTTGAGAAAGATCAAGGATAATGCCTCAACCCTGAATTCAAACCTCAGAATTGGCAATAAACAAAAGAACAAATGACTTAGCTATTCATTGAACATAGTCATAACATGGAGAAAATTTGTCTTGATTATCAGTTGTTAGGATCACCCAATAGAGAGAAGACTTAAATACGGTTATAGAAGACATGATTACCTCTTAAAAGCTTTATCTCCAAATACAGTCACAGTATTTAATAGTGGGACTTAGGGCTTCAATACATGAAAAGTGTGGGGGAGCAGGGAAGCATGTATTTTAGCCCATAGCCTTTACACACTTGTTTGTGTTTTTGCCCATCCTGGGGTTTGAACTCTAGGCCTAGGGACTATCCCTGAGCTTTATTGCTCAAGGCTAGCACTCTACCACTTGAACTACTTTTGGCTTTTTTGGTGCTTAATTGGAGATAAGAGTCTCACAGGCTTTCCTGCTTGGGTTGTCTTCAAATTGTGATTCTCAGATATTGGCCTTCTGAGGAATTAGGATTAGAGGTATGAGCCACCAGCCTCCAGCTCACCAATGTGTATTTTTAAATGTACAGAAACAATGATAAAAATTGTACTAAAATGGGAGGTGAAGGAGAAATTGGGTTGATAATGATTTAAATTGAAGTTGGTGATGTTAAACATATCATTTAGAGATACGAAGAGAATGGAAGGCTGCTATATATGTTATAAATACGCTCTCCAAGAACCACTGAAGTCACAACATAAACACAAAAATTTCTCAGCAATGCAAACTTTATTTCTGCAGATGCACTCTCTACCAGTCAACAATCTAGCAAGCAAGCACATAGAGCAGAGCATGCAGGCTCCTTTTCTATTTATCCCTAACAGGAGGGCCCATCCCTTTGCTTTGACTGGTTGATCTCTGATTCACAATTTGCTCGTGGTTGTTTAAATAGGGTAAAATGTATTTACAAAGGTGATTTTGGAATAAGAATAACACTATGCCCTTACCCTCTGCTATTTCTTAAATCTTCTGAGATGTATCTTAATGCTATCTTGAAAAGAAACCAGTTTAAGACAAATCCTTGCATTTCAAAAACGCTTATTACAAAAGTTCCTCTTTTCATTAACAAGAGCCGAATTCACCAGGCCAAAGCAGGGGCTTTTAAGCAACACACTTCTATAGAAAAGATAGTTTTTCTCACATAAGCAACTGCACAGGTTGGCATAACTAAATAGGATAGTTCTGATTAACCACAGAATAGATATCAATATCAGCAGTTTGGAAAGTTAAATGTAGTTCACTTGGAGAACAAATGTGAGCTTCTGGGTTGGGGGAAGGTTGGACTTGTTTTTCAACATAATCCTAAATTACGTGTATATAACACTTGTTAAAAATGTTTTAAACTCCAAATTGATCATTTAAAAACATTTTCCCTGCTTTGCCCCTCCCTGATTGATTTCCAACCCTTATTATCATTAGAATGCAAACCAGGAAAAAATTCTAAATGTTTCCCTATCTTCAATCTCCTACAATTTATCATATAACACATTTAGAGTATTCTGTCTCATACAAAAATATGCTTAAAATATTTCAGAAGTCCTGTGTGTTTAAGCTGAATGATAAATCTGTGGTCTATACTGTGCTCTGTTAGCCAGCTTTGTGTTAATCAACTGTTAGTGTGACAAAATACTTGAAATAATCAGTTAGAGAAAAAGTTTATTTTCACTCACAGTTTCAGAAGTGCTTGTCTCTGGCTGCTTGTCTCTGGCGCTTTGGAGACATTTAATCATGATGGAAGTACCTGCCAGAGGAGTCCTGTTCACATCAAGGAAGAGAAATGGAGAGAAAAAGAGGTGGGGTCCTCCAGTATCCTTTTCAAAGGTATGTCTCAATGACATAACCTTCTCCTAACAGGCTCCATGAGGCAAACAAACCTTAAACATATCCCCCTTCAGTTTTGAGGGACCTTTTCCAAACCATAGCACTGATCTATTTGTCTGAGCTCTTTTCAGATTGCTCTATTATTTTAACAAGAACAAGGAGAGCAAAATTGAGCTGTTTAAGGTTTTCCCCTTTCATCCTTCTGCATATGCTTTCAGTCTTATGTAATCTAGATAAAATTCTCTTTCTTCTTCTAAGCTACATCACCCAACTCCAACATAATGGCCTTCATCTGGCTAATTCCCTTCCTCTTATACTTTAGCCTAAGGTTAATGGGCTTACACAGCTCATTAAGGACTTGGTTTCCCACTTTCTTTTGGTGAGTTTGGTTCTTAGTGTTGATTTTGTTCCCAAACCCCTTATTATCGCAAGATGATTACAGCATACTTAATGGAAAAAGAGCAAGGGTCTCTTCTCAAATCTCATTGTGTTTCATGGGCCCCGACTAGTTTATGAGCAAATCAATGTGGACAGGGAAATGCAAATGTTCTGATTGGCCAGTCCTGAGTTACCAGGATAAAATCTTTGCTGGTCTGGAGTCAGTGTTGCAGGCAGTAAATAAACCAAGAAGGGGACAGAAGGAAGAGAGAGAAAAGTCAAAATAGATTTTCCAAAAAGACTGTCTACAGATGCTTTGCAACAGTGGGCAGACACCATGATCCAGGAGTTCTGTGTCCTATCTCTAAGGCTCCTTATGCTAGCTAGCTTTTTGTTATTGTGATGAGTAAAGGAGAGGAACAACATAAAAGGAAAAAAGATTTACTTTGGTAGTTTCAGAGGATTGATGGTCACCTGGCTCCCTTGTCATGAGTCTGAGGAGAGACAAAATACTCTGGAAGTGAGGGCTGGTGGCAGAGGTTGTATACCTCAATAGCAATCAAGAAGGAAAGACAAAGACAGATCGTTTCACACATGGGTGGGAGGATGGAGGGAGGAAAGAGAGAGAGAACTTTTTGTTTCTGTTCCTATTTGGTGGCTGCACCCACATTCAGGGTATATCCCCCACCTGTCCCTTGTCATTCATTTCTAGAAATGCTCTAAGTGTCTGCTGAATTTTCATGTATAAATTGTTGATTTTCTTACTAAAGTATATTTAATAATAAACTATAAATCTTACATATGGACATTTTAAAATTAAATCACTTGGTTTATACAAATACAGCAGTTTGTTCAAGCTGTATCTGTGAATAGGAACAGGGTTTTTATACTTGTATAGAAATCCTAATCATACTAAAGTAAAGCCCTATCATATTTTATTCTACCCTGGAGTTTTGTTTGAACTGAGAAAAATCATGAAAAATCCATTCCAAGGTACTTGACATTTTGAAGCATTTTTTTATTTTAACTTTTTTAATCTTTCTGAATGTAAGAAGTGCTTGGAAACTCATGCTTTAAACAAAAGATGCTGCTTCAGCAATAAGTTTTATGTAATTTTCAAAGTGCCAACATAAACTCTCAAATCTAGGGATTCATAATGGAAAAAAAACCTTGCTTTTTACATGTACAAAACAGCATATGTGAGAGTGGATTCTCAAAAACAAATGCATGCAAACCAGGAAATAACAGTGTGCTAACAGGTATTGTATCTCAACATATGAGATTCTCCCAATAGCATAATGTGAGTATTTCATTAGCTGCATATGGGTAACTTGATTCCTCTCACTCTCCCTATTCTTTGTACAATATATCTGGGCAGCTATTTAATGCTACCAAGCCAAATTTTTTCTTCACTTACTCCTGCCAAGTAGTACCATAATTGTCATCGAGATGTGATCATCTGTTTCATATTGCTTTAACTCAGCCTAAATGAAAGCACCAGTGTGATTTGCCATTTCATTTCAGCCCTTATTCTCAAAAAGCAGAAAATATGTGAATACTTCATATTCTCCTTTTCAAATTATAAAACTGTGAGTAAATTAGCATCATCTTATTAGATTAGAGGAGGAACAATGAGTAGCATGGTAAGAGCTTTTGAAGAAAGTAAATTGGCTGAAGAAGGGAGAAAATGAGGACTCTTTTCAGTAGTACATATTTGATTTCACAGCCCCAAACTCTGTCAGAGTAACCTAAATTCACTAAGACTATACAACAAATATATAAGATGACTATTGAAAATACACAGAATACACAGAATTTTAAGGATTACGGAGTTTCGTGAATAATTTTTCACTAACCATATGTCCTTAGTAACGTTACAGATTCAGAGAATGAAATAAAACAGAAAATGAAATAAAACATACCCTTAATTTCATTTTTACTTTCTAAGGTTACTGCTGAGGTTGGATTTACTCCTTCAAGTGAGAGAGCACCTGTCTAGCAAGTGTAAAGCCCTGAGCTCAAACTCTAATACAATCAATCAACAAATCAACCAATCAACATGACTATTGCAAACATTACAATTCCATATGTGGCTTGCATTTGTGTGTTACTTTGTATTTTCACTGACCAGTACTGATATACAATTTAGAATGTATACAAGTTAGAATGTTCAAAAATGAAACATAAGATCATATAATTTAATAAGAATTATTAAATAAAAATGGAAAAACTAAAAATAATAAAATAAAATACAGTTGTATATTTAGGTTTCTTTTTCTTTCAAGTTTTCATGCTGCAAGTTTAATATCAAGTATATAAAAATGAAGTCATGTGGTTTTCACTATTGAATTTGAAAGTAATTCTACGGTATCTGACTGTTCTCTATTCTCAATAATTATAAAAGTGGTTATTAGTTATAATTTAATCTTACAATTTAAATCTTTAAATATTACATACTTCTGACTAAGTTAAAATGCATGAAAGCTTTATCAACTTCATATTTGCACTTATCTTTCTTCTATGTAAGGGAAATCATGTTATAATTAAACTACTTCATTCTTTTCTATCTCCCTTTCACATCTATTCTCTGGGAGGATATTAATATAAGCCACTATCAGATTTCACACAGTTTGAATAAATCTTTCCTAAGGTGATATGCAAAAATAAACTTCTTCCATCTAATGAATTTTACTTCAAAGTTTTACAATTTTGCTTCTTTACCAAGGGCATTGACATTTTATACTATTTTTAACCGGGCCAAATATTATTGTCATCACCTTAAAAACAATTGTTGAATCCATAAAATTATTTACTTTTTAAAATTTTTCTAAGACATTTTAGAGAGAAAAAGTCATATGTTTATTCAAAATATACATTATGACTTAGTTTTTATCAGAGATTTCAACTTGCAGGAAAAAGGATACTAATTTCTTTGTTTAAAATATAAAACCTGGGGCTGGGAGTTTGGCCTAGTGGTAGAGTGCTTGCCTAGCATGCACAAAGACCCAGGTTCGATTCCTCGGTACCACATCCATAGAAAAAAGCTGGAAGTGGTGTTGAGGCTCAAGTGGTAGAGCTCTAGCCTTGAGAAAGTCCAAGGACAGTGCTCAGGCCCTGAGCTCAAGCCCAGCACTGGCAAAAATAAATTAGTTAATTAATTAAATAAAATAAAATATAAAACCTGTAAAATGTAATCAAGCACCTCTTTATGTTATTGTCTTGATAGTAGCAGTAAAAAATAAGTGTGTATTTGAAGGAGGTTTATAGAAGGAGATAGAGGAGGAGAGGAACGAAGTTCTAAATTTTCCATGTTCGTTCCTTTCATTTCAATTAAATGAAAATCTCTCTCATAATAAAGCAGTCTAAAATATAGGCAAGGCAGTACAAATAAATAACCTGCGAATTGATTTCACAACCTACAACACTGTAGTGAGGAACAGGATAGCCACAAATAATTTTAATATATGAAATAATAGGAGAGAAAGTAAAACCAAGTTTTTTAGGGCAGAGGAAATAACTATCCTTCCATTGGAAAATATTGAACATACTTTATGGGAGCAAAACAGCATGGGATGAGGGATTGAGAGAGCAACAGAACCCAGTCTCACCAAAAGATACATTAAATATGGATACATTTGTTGTTGTAACCAAAAATTCATGAGGAAATAACTTAAAGGAAAAAATGGTTTTGGACCCGCTGCTTCAACAGGTTCAGTCCATGGTTGCTTGATCCTGTGTGCTTGGAAAGAACAGCCTAGTCATGGGGAAATTTGACCAAGGAAGTTCTTTACCTCATGGTGGACAGGAAACAAAGAGGAAACAACAAAAAAGTGGGGGAGTGGAGCAAGGAAAAATACACCCTTGGAAGACAAGGCCCTGTGGCTTATTTCCTCCAATCAAGTCTCATCTCTCAACAATCTATACAAATTTTGAACCCTCATGATCTAACCATCTCTGGATATTCCCCTCATAGACACATCCAGAGGTGTGCTTTGCTGATCACCTAGGTATCTTCCAGTGTATTCAAGTTGTCAAGAAAGACTAACCATCACATTGAGGAAACAAAACATTGCATCTATTTTCCCCTACAAATAATGTAGACTTCCAAAAACTACCACAGGTTCCTCAATTTCTGTGTCCTTTGCCCACCGTGCATTGTAATTATTGTTGAAAGAACAGATTCAAATTTTAATTCACCACTACGTAGGTGATGTTGCATACGAAGTTTAATATAAACTTTTTTCTCTGATACAAGGACAATCGCACTAAAAGTACTTTTTTTAAGTTAGGGTAACTCATAACAAATATGTCTTGCATGGAAAAAGAGTAAAGACTAGAAATCAGTAAATTAAACTCTAGTTTGAATTTGCTATTTATCAGCTGTGTGACCTACATAAAATAAAATGCTTATCTTTTCTGGATCCTGATTCTCCTATTGCAAAATTAGGGGATGTTGACCTAGTTGATCTGTATTTCTTTTAAACTGTAATAGTGTAGGTGCTTTAGATGGGATTTTTTATTTGACTTTGATACTGAACCATGCAATTGGAGTAAATTGGATCAAATTGCCATCATTGAGCCTCTAATACATCAAGATTTTATTAAAAGGCTAAAAATGAAGGTGATAATAATGCATTAGACCATGAGAGTAATTTCAAATAGACACACAAAAACAGAGTAGTGATAAAGTAGGACCTACTTATTTTGTCTAGATGAAAGAAAAAAGATGGCAACTGCAACAAAATTCACATTCCACACTTGGTTTTATTTTAAAAATTAGAAAATGCAATCAACTGACTTTCAGTACTGATTATCCTGGCAAGCTAAAGTCTGAGTTTTCCTGGCACAGTAAAACTTTTGTTCAACTGTATGAAATGCATTATACAGATAGTAACATGACATAACACCAAATGTTTTGAAAATAATTCAGTCATTGAACAAAATGAAGAGTGAAAAGAATAAATTTCTCAGATGCCATTCTGTGATGAGTGACAGAATTAGGCCAACTATTATGTCTGCTCATATAGACCTTCAGAAGAATCTAGAATAAGAAAACATACTCTCAGAAATAAACCGCATCATCACTATATTTCTGCTTCCAGAACTAATCCTTTCAAATTTTATCTTTGTTACTACAAAACTGGACAAAAAAAGATGTTTACAGTATTCAGAAATATTTCAAAATGTCAAAATCAGCATGTATTCTAGGTTTTTAAACTATTTACTATAGAACTGAAAAAAATCTATCAACATGTATAAATCTGATATGGTACCCTCTGAATGGTCCATACTTCCATAAGTAAAAAGGATCCTAAGAAATCTTTGGCTATGAACCTAGGTAGATCTAAAATTCTTGCATAAAGTTTAGTGTAAAATGATTATTCAGCTAATCAGAAATTTTCTGGGAGGGGTTTTAATCCTGTATCCTAAATAATTGGTTTATGAAATTTGTCTTTGATCTTTCATTTATAAATCACAATCTTAACCATATACATTTATACAGTTTAATATAGTTATACAGTATGTATTGATCCAAGTAAAGTGTGTCAGGTTTTTCTACCACTGATCAGCTTGTAATTAAAGCAAGTATAATAAAATGTAGTTTTTAAGGTAGATATTCAAAATATGATTTCTTAATGCTATTTAGCTTTTCATTAAGGGTATGTCATTGGCCTGCTTTACAGTCATAAATGCTTATTGCATACAGAAGCATCTTGATTCTATTAAATTATAGAATGTCTATTTTGTGTTGCATATTATTGTTTATAATTGAAGAGGTAATCCTAGTAATATATTGGAATGTTTATACTTGGTGTAAAGTAAAAGAAATGCTTTCATTTTAATATTCTAAAAATGGCTTAATCCTATCACTTTAATTATGTATTTTTCTATTGTTTTCTATTGTGGAAATTCATTTTAAATGATCCCCCTTTGCATATTTTTTTTATCAGTCCTGGGCTTGAGCTCAGGGCCTAAGCACTGAGAAAGTCCTTGGACTTTCTCAAGGCTAAAGATCTACCACTTGAGCCTCAGCACCACTTCTGGCTTTTTTCTATGTATGTGGTACCAAGGAATCGAACCGGGTCTTTGTGCATGCTAAGCAAGCACACTACCAAACTCTCTACCCTCCACTTTGCATTTTTATATCATATGCAATGTATCACTACATATGAATACCACAGATTACTTATTAGTTTTAGGTGCATTTGTTTTGGATAGATAATTGCAATAGTTTGATTTCAAATAATCACAACTTGTTCACATCTTCTTTCAGCAATGCCAGACTTTGGGGTTATTTCTGTGATTTGCTTTGGCCAATGGGCCAGTAGCAAGTAAAACAAGACATAAAACAAGATAAAAAGAATTTTCATATTAGTACTTACTCTTGGTACTCAGTATGTTGGCAGGACATAAATAAGGTCTAGTCTCTCATGGTAAGGTAATTACACCAACAAGCAGAGAGACAAACTCCACGTCAGTGTGAGGCCATCCTGGATTGTCAGCAACCTGTACTAGCATTCCCCAAGAGTTGAAGATCCTTGGTGGACCAGGAGAACAGTGCAACTAACCTATGAGCTCGAGAGGAAAAAATAAAAGATTGTTCGTTTAAGATACTTTGTTACAGATTGGTTTGTCACACAGCAATAAAGAATGAACACAACATGTACTAATACTTAGCAGAACCAAAACATCTAATCAAATAATATGAACATTTTCCTATCATATAGGTTATATTAAAAGTGTTTTGCAACTGGATTCTCAGGAGTCAATCTTGGACATTCCTAGCTTTCTATCCTTGGTTTTATGGCTATCTCAAACAATAAATCACAATAACTGAATGGATGGCCCTGGATTATGCTTAGAATATAGTCATTTTTACCCAAACTTCTAGTGCTAACTTTACTGGGGGTAATTATAATGTGCCCTGTCATACTTGCTATGAGAAACACTTGCTCTTCTAATAATATTGAACTTCAAAGTTAACTTTATTTACATATTTCATCAGATCTTGATCTTCTCCTTTCCCAGAAATTCTAAAAATTTGACATTCATTATTCTTATATTTCAATAGATCTCTCTTTCCAGAGAAAAATTACATTGCCTGATCTTTTCAAATCCTTCCACTAAGAGGTAGAATCTATTTTCCATATTGACCCTTGGATATGCGACTTGACCATCTTGGCGATTAAGAGTGCAATGGGTCTCCAATTGTGAGCCAAAGTAGTTATAGGATTTCGAAACACGGGGGTGGGGGAGAGAGAAAGAGAGAGAGAGAGAGAGTGAGAGAGAGAGAGAGAGAGAGAGAGAGAGAGAGAGAGAGAGAGAGAGAGAGAGAGAGAGGGAGGGAGGGAGGGAGGAGGGAGGGAGGGAGGGAGGGAGGGAGGGAGGGGAGGGAGGGAGGGAGGGAGGGAGGGAGGGAGGGAGGGGGACAGGCAGAGAGATTTATTTCTATGAATTTATGCTAGCTTTGAACTTGCAATCATACTGAACTGGCTTCCAGAGTGTAAAGATTACAGGTGTGCATTGTCACACCGAGCTTCAAACTTAACTTTTAAAAACTTTATGATGTAAAGTTATACAATTGAGGCAGATAAACAACGCAATCCCTGGAAATGCACAATACTTCTCTGCAAACGGTGGAGGGTTCAGTTGCAGTTTGGCCTACTGTAACTATTACTAAAATAAAAACACGGGGCTCTGGCGGCTCACACTTGCAGTCCTAGCTACTCAGGAGGCTGAGAGCTGAGAATCGCAGCTCAAAGCCAGCCCAGGCATGAAGGTCCATGAGGCTCTTATCTCCAATTAACCACCAGCCAACTGAAAGTGGCACTGTGGCTCAAGTGGTAGAGGGCAATCCTTGAGCTGAAGAGCTCAGGGACAGTGCCCAGGCCCAGAGTTCAAGCCCCATTTTCTCTATCACTGCACTGAATTAATTCCATGCAGGGTTAAAGCTCATGCCCTACTGGACTAGGCAGGGCCCATAAAAGATGTTAAAGTACAGCAGTTTCCTTGATAGAGGTCACTGATTTCTAAGAGGTTACATTTTGCAGACATTTGTTTTTTTCTTTGTAACTGGCCCTTCTGTCTTTCTTCAATCCCTTGTCAATGGTTTTTCCAGGCTTAAAATGTCTCATCTTTTCCTACATCTTTGCAAATATGCTCGCTCTTCCAGTCCCCCTAGCCTTGCAATTGAATGGGGCCTCTCTCTGGGCCTCTGGCAGTCATTTCAGATGCACCTGAATGAGGATGGTCTTTGTCCTTCTCCTGGTGGAGTGACAGATGGCGGCCACCACCACTCCACTCCCCCACTCCAAAAAAAAAAAAGTTTCCAACATTTAAAGCGAAGCCTGAATCTGCTGGGAGCCAACCACTCAAGCTGCGGTAGAGCGTTGGTGTCATGCCAGGCAACGCGACCACTGACGGCTTACAGCCCACCGGAGCCCCCCAGCAAGTTCTAAGTGTGCGAACCAGACTCCTGAGCGCCTTTCGCTACTGGACTACAATACCCGGCGTGCACCGCGCCGAGACCGCCAGCTTCACTTTAGGGGGTCTGAGCGCAAAGGGGTTTGGGAAGTGAAGTCTTGGAGTGGCCAGAGCCCGTCGCCAGGCTGAAGGAAGGGAGGCGTTCCTAGTCCGCCACGGCTTTGCTCGCCGCTTCCTGGCCGGGCTCCGGGTCTCTTCGTTCGGGCTGAGGGGTTTACGCGGGCGGCGGGAGCGGTATGGCTGGCTGGAGTAAACTCCAGGGGCGGGGTGGGTGGGGGGGTGAGAAGGGAGGAGGGAAAGGGAGAGGGAGCGGGTGGGGAGGCGGGGTCAGCGGAAGCGGCAGGTTGCTTCCTCCTCGCGCTCCCTCCCCGCCTCTCCCGGAGGGAGCGGTGGGAGGGGGGGGGAGGGAAGGGCCGCGGGAAGGTAGTGACACGTGTCAATCAACCCCCCTCCGGGGGGCGCGCGCTCCGGGGCTCGCGCCGAGGGCTCGCGCCCCTGCCTCGTGCCTGCGCCGCTCGTATGTAAATGAGGGCGCTGACGCGGGACGCAGATGGACAAGGGAAGAGAGAGAATGGCCGCTGCCGCCGCCGCCGCTGCTGCCGCCGCCGCTCAGTGCCGGAGCCCTCGGTGCGCGGCGGAGAGGAGAGGATTCCGGCGGGAACTCGACTCCCTGCGCCACCGCCTCATGCACTGTGTAGTAAGCGAGAGTCGGGCCCCGATGGCCGGGGCCCTCGCGGCGGGCGGCGGGCCGCGGCTGCCTGAGGAGTTTGTGGCTGGCGGGGGCTTTAGTTGAATCTCCGGTCCGGGTCAGTTCAATGGGGAGCGCGGGTGGGAGCGGCGGCGGCGGCGGCGGCGCGGCGGCCCCGCCGGCGCTTTTGTCTCCGGGCCCACCCCTTCCCCCCGGGGCTCGGCGCGGTCCGCACCCCGCCGGCCGCCCTCAGGCATCGGGGCTCCCCGGGAACTGTGAGTTGGGACCCCGCTCGCCGACACCCCGAGGGGAAACCTGCCCGTCGCTCGTTCGCCGGCTCGCGCGCTCCACGAAACTCCCCGCCGACGTCTGTCACCGCCCCGCCGGCCCCTGTCAGAGGGTGGACGCGGCCCGCGGGGTCGGCGCCCCGGCCGGGGGCGGGGGGGCAGCGGGCGGGCGCCGGCGGGCAGGTCCGCGCCCCCGCCGGCCGCACACACACAGACACACACACACACCCCCTTTTTCTCCGCCGGGGGCCTGCGGGGCGGACGCGGACTGGGGACTGGGGGGGGGGACCTGGACCCCGGGGACCACCCCCCTGGCGGGGAGGGGCCCCCGCGGGTGGGGCCGCGGCGGGGGGCGCCCGGCTCGGGCCCCCTCGCGCGCGGCGGCGGTGCGGTGCGGTGTGGTGTGGTGTGTACCCCTTTAAGAAGGACCGCTCGAGCTGACGGTTGGGATTTGAAGTTCTTCCTCCCCCTTTGGAAGTCTGGACGGACGGGGGGGGGGGCGTTGCCATGGCAGCGGCCCCCCCTCCCCCACCCGCGGCCTCCCGGACCACTCCGGCCGGCTTGGGCGGCCGAGCGGCGGACTCTTCCCCCCCCCCCGGCCCCCAGCACACACGCGCGCGCGCCCGCCCGCGGGAGCCTCGCGCCCCTCCGGTTCCCGGTCAACCGCGGGTTCCTCGCCGCGGCGGGGCGGGGGGGGGGGCGTGGGGGTCCCCGCGGCTGGGCTCGCTCGGAACTTCGGGGCTGGAGGCGGGCGTTCCGCGGGGGGTCCCGGGCGGCGGGGCGGGGCTCCCCACCTGGCGCCTCTCCCCCCCCCCCGCGGGTGCATCCCCTCCCCCTCCCCTCCCTCCTCCCTCTCCCTCTCCCTGCACTTCTCTCTCTAGCTCTCTCCCCCTCTCCCCTCTTTGGGTCTCTCTCCTTCTCTGTCTCTCTCCCCTCTCTGATCTCCCTCCACTCTCCCCGTTTTCTCTCTCCTCTCTCCCCCCCTCTCTTTCTCTCCCCCCTCTCTCTTTCTCCCCCTTTCCTCTCTTTCTCTCTCCCTCTCTTGGTTTTCCCTCCCTCCCTCCCCCCCTCCTTCTCTGTA